>NW_009718534.1:3001-64549 GCF_000703405.1 Apaloderma vittatum
ATCACAGTAAGAACCCAAAATTTCCAAGTGGTTTATAAATGAGCATTCTGAAAATACAATTTAATCCAGGGGCATCAGAATATTTAATCTGATACTCTAAAAATATAATAATACAAAATCAAATAATGTTGAAAGGAAACAAGATTTCAAAACGAAATGCAAGATGGAATTTTTTGTGATTCTGGAACATTTTTGTCCAATTTTCTTTTGTAACAAAATTATAGTGAATCTGACAGTTTTATAATGCAATTTTCATTCCAGCAAAAATACATTCTCTACTTGAATTTGGTTTTATTAATAAAGCTGTGGCCAACTATATTCCTACTACTCATTCATTTGAAAAAAAAAATAAAAGAAAGACATCCAACAAAATTGTAAGGCAAAATATTTAACACCAACAAAGGCAAGCATAGCCATAAGATACAGCTAAATCCAGACTCTTCACGGGAATTAAAAACAGATGAGATATTTAAAACGGGTAACCATCATAGGCAGAGTTGTAGGAGAAAACATTTACAAAAAGAAGGATACCAACCAGTGCATAAGTCAAATATTAAATGATTAGGACGAAGCCTTCTCCACAAGCCTGACTGCCTGTTATGGTATTTTACGCACTTTTGCTGTGAAGTTTCTGGTGCCCCTCAGAGACAGGTAGTGTTGAAGGAGACAGCTGCCTGCTGCTGTTTGGCTCTGTCTCTGTTACTGTGCATTCTAAAAGAAGCAAGGGTGATGTTTTGCAGGTTTCATTGCTGGAAGACGCATTTACCCCACACCCTCTTTCCCCAAATCTTTCTATTTGCTGTTTCAGAATCACTGAAAATTTGGCTCACAATCCAACAACTCACTTGTCCATAAACACACTGCTTGGAAAGACCTCTTTTGGAGATAGCTTTCACTGAACTGCTTCCAAAGATCCTCGATTTCCTCTGCTAACACAGGTCTAGCCATTTCTTTGTACTTTTTTTACTGTGTTTACTTATTCAGATGACTTTTATGTCACAGCCTGCAAGTCTGCTCAGTCCTTTCAGCAGCATTTCCTCCTCTTGTTTAAAACTTGCTGAGTGCCTTCTTACATTTATGAGGGAGCCCATCTACAGTTCAACCAGAACACTAAATATATTATATGTTCTGTTTATTACATGCCCTGGAGAGCTGTATTTAACAGTGCAGATAAAAAAAATAATAAAAAATTGGATATACTCCTCTTTAAAGGAAAGAATTAAGAAGGAAGCTCACAAAAGTGCAATTCTTAGAGCCAGTCAGACAGACACACTTTATCTGTTTCTCCAGCGTTACCTCACAGGCAGTAAGCCACTTTGCTGCAAAATTTATCAGCTATGAGGTCATTAATAAAGCTGGTCAGTCTCAGTAGTCACTTTAAAGACGATAGTGCTCAGTGATAAAGTAAAACACTAGAAGATAGTTTTGTTATGTGTAAGTAGCTGAGTTATGATTTTGTAGTCTAAAGGAGTTTTGACAATGCTTTCTTTGAAATTTCTGGCCTAGATTTTCAGTCAAGGAGCCATTTATATGTTTGGCTCTTTCCATCAAGCTGGCTTTAAGAATCAAGGAATATGAGTGAGCCCTTGCCAAAGAATATAGAAGAAAATGCAAGAATTTAGATTTATAGTAGAGCTGGTACAGCTTAGCTTGGAGAAATCTTACCAGGCCAGCAGGCTCCTTTCCTTAAAAGAAAGCTCTTTAAGCTTGCAAGCTATGGAGAATTTTACTAATATCCATGGAAAATTCTGACATGAAAGTAGGAAAGCAGCAAAAATTTAAAAGTCTAATTATAAGCTATGCTGTCAACACTCTCTATATGAAAGCTCTTAGCTGGTGCCCACTTGATCATGGCCCCAATGCAAACGTCCCTGCATCCAGGTGTCGTATAGAACAACGTAACAAAGAGGATCTGAACGCACCTTGTTTGCTAGTGGGAAGGTTTGTGGATCACAATCTTCAGCTGAGCTCGCCCACAAAGAAAGAGTTAACTCTCATGTGTGTCAGGCTCAGAGCCCACACACAGACACCGTAGTAGTTCAGCCACAGTGGGTAAGCTCCAGCGAACTCCATGTGTGCAAGTGCTCGAGGCAGCCTCATACTCAGAAATGTGGGACATACAAAACTCCCGATCACAGTTGCAAATGATCAAAAGTCTTGAAACCCTGCTCAGGCTCCTGAATAGAAGTG
Source organism: Apaloderma vittatum (assembly GCF_000703405.1). Lineage (NCBI taxonomy): Eukaryota > Metazoa > Chordata > Aves > Trogoniformes > Trogonidae > Apaloderma > Apaloderma vittatum. The sequence goes on from NW_009718534.1 coordinate 5,192, forward strand.
CTCTGGTGAATACTTCCCTGAACCAAAAGGTTTGGATTAACTTGCACAGGACTGGTGGGGGCTGCCTTCTCTCAGCTCCCCCTGCCTCCTGCCCATCTTTTCACACCTTCACCAGCAACAGACTCTGTGCTTAAGTGCATAGAAGCTGCTTCTTATCAGAGCCTTAAATATACATATCCTAGAGCTACAAGAAAATTGCAGTCCAAATTGTGCAAATTGAAGGCCACATCTCTCATAAGCCAGGCAGAAAACTGCCAAATGCTTGAAGGTATATTTTCACAGTTAACACACACAACAGATTAGTTTCAAATCAGCTGCCTAATCACGGTTCCCAGGAAGGCTGCAGGCACATTTTTCAAAGATGAAGAGAAACACTTTCTTGCCATTTTAACTACAGTCGTTATGAAATCCCAGAGGGCAGGCTGGTGAGGTGCAGGGTGGGTTTCTCACTAGTGTGTTCCTTCACTTACATTTCAGGCTGCGCCCTTTTGTCCCGAGAAACTCTAAATACAACATGTATCTTCTTACCACAGTATTTCTTTTCCTTTTCTCATTTTTTCTTTCATGAAATCAAATGCACTTCTCCAAACACTATGTCACACAAGAGTTGATATTTAAGTGTTATTTACACTAAGTATCCAACTGAACAGCAGAAAGGTGAAAAAAACCCCTTTGCTGCATTTTTTAACCTGATTATGCCACTGTGCACATCTCCTAGTTGTTTTACCTCTTATTGAGATAATAGACCACAAAAGGAATTACTGTATAAGTATCCCACACTTCAGCTTACTAATAAACCCCTCAACTTCCTCTTTCAGTTTAAAACTCAAGAGGTAGGAGTGCTCACAATGGGGACCCTATGTAGGACACCACACTATGTAAAACCATCTCTGGAATATATTTCTCTAAATTTAGAAGTAGTCCCTACAGACTTATATGAATAGCTCTTCTCAGGCACAGAGCCCTCCCTGTTGTCTTTGTTTGCAAGCTGTGGTCTGCCTGGAAGCATCCATGAGCTCTTGTCCCTTTTGCTGCTGGTGCAGAGAGAACTACCCAGGAAGGTGGGCAGCTGGGATCTGCAGGGTGCCCTCTGTGCCAGAGGGCCAGCTATGGGGAAGGACACAGAGTGAGGACGGCACTTAACAAACATCCCCTGTGCCCCCAACCTGTGAGCGAAGCGTTTCCATGAGGCGGTGGCTCTCCGAACCTACCCAAAAGCCTCTTGGAGACCTTTATTAACTTTTAGAGTTTAGTCTAATTTGCATCCTTTTCCTGCGTGTTATACAGCCAGAGAAGGTGCTTGACCCATGCATTTGACTGGGATGGAAAGAAGTGACTGTCCCTTGGCTATTTCCTTTGACGAGTGCTGTGTTGTTTCCTCTGGTCAGGAACCCCTTCTCTTCACAGTCCGCTGCAGGATTATTTACTCTGCCTTCTGGGAAATCCATCATTGCTCCATAAATAAGATAATGAGTTTGCTGTAAAGCTGATACTGGTCTAACCTGCAAATACAGAATTAACATTAATGCCATGCATGACTTTTGCCAAATCCTCGCCTTGTGTCATCACTATGATTGGCATGTTTGCAGCACACATTGCAGGAGCTTGATTTGGTTCACAGCTCTCAGTCATTTTTATGTTCAGACATATAATCTAATGAGGTGAAAATGGAAAGCAGCCTCTGAGCATTTGGCTATTGCTGGGAAAGAATGCAAATTAAATATTTGAAAGAGAGCGGGGCGCAGGGTAGTGTGTCATGGAGCTTTGGAGTTCCATCAGGTAGCTCGCCAGCTTGCACAGCCTTTGTGTCCACATTGTCTGCCTGTTGGATGGAGCTAAGAGACAGAAGAATGACAGTCTGGGGAAAAGAAAGAAAGACAGTAATTATGGGACGTATGTGATTAGCATGGTAGCCAGAGAAATTAAACCACTAGTCCCAGGAATCTTCCCTTCTATAAGGTACCTGTGGTGGAAGAGAAAAGCTCCTCACTACAGAGTTCAGCTGGAATCCACTCCCTGCTAGTTTAGCTTGATTGCTTTTTTGGATACCTACTGTGGGGGTTCAGTTCCTTGACCTTCCTTTCTATAGAACTATATTGTCCTTCCATGAAGAAAGGCAGATTAAGAATTTACAGCGATCCTTCCATCACTGGACTCTGACAGGAGTGCTCAGGGAGTTCATTTTTCATGGCTTAAATTGCTCCAGGCCAGCATTCTTATCAAAAAGGTTTGGTTTAATGTAAAACACAGACTTCTTTTCTTTCTTTTTAATTTTAGCTCTGTATTAAACAGCACTACAAATTTCCCTTTGAACAGCAAGTTCCTGAGCTGCTTTCCTTTGAATAACATATAAATTTAGACTAAACTTTATTGTTCCTGAGTAAATCAGTCAAGTTAAGAAGTTTATAATTATTATTAGGGGGGCAAAATGTTTTACATAACAGCTGAAAAGTCTGGAAAATTCCTGGTATAATTAGACTGTGGGTTCATTGTTTGCTTGCTTTTTAAAGGTACCAGCTTATAGGATAGTTTCCAAACTTTGTCTTTTGGGTGCCCTGGGATTTCAACAAGGTCGGAAATAAAAAGAATTAAAAGTCTGGTAAGCATTAACTGGTATCCCAACCATTGCTTCCAGCAAGATTTTCCCCCACATCTCCTAGCACACAGTGCTGTTTCTCCACAAACACGTTCCCCCCATAAATTCCCCAGCATTTTCACTACACAGCCGCCGTTCCTCAGGTGGTGTCCACTGCTTGTGCTGCAGCAGCAACATGGGCGCTGGCAGTGATGGGGAAAAGCCCTCTGGGCCCTGTAAGCAGCGCAGAGCTTCTGTCTGGCGACTGGGGTCCTCCAGGGACCCCCCGAGCATCACAGAAGTAGCACCACAGGCCCATTTAAGCTGAGTTCATCCCTCTCCTATCCCTCAGGCACTTTGGACCTGCCCTGCATCTGCAGAAATGCTTGAGCTATTAACTGCCAAGCTTCTGGGTACTCAGAGACAGGAAGCTGTTTCACTTTACAGGGAATAATTAAATATAAATTTGGCAAGAGAGACGGAGCTAGTTTAAGTGTAATTCTGGAGTCTGGTAAGCGCTCACCAGAGAGGATCAGACAAAACTTTCTGCCCCTGCTCCAAGGACAAAATGCATAGTCTTAGATTAAAACTCCCTGAATAAAAGGCAAGCAGCAAAGCAAAGAGGGTAACCCAAAAGAGGTAACCAAAAGTCATGCTTACACAGGCTCTTCCTCTCTTTTTCTGTCCTCTCTTTGTTCAGCCCCCACAAAGCCATGACCCCTAAGCTAGAGATATAGAATCTCTAGAAAGTGGAGAAATAACAACAAGGGAAGTGGAGCTGCAGGTGAGGAAAGGACCTCTACCACCATGTACACAATCCAGTCTATGAAATTTCATCTGTTCATTGAAGTTGCTACCAGGCTGAGCACTGCAGCAAGACAGGTGGGAGAACACTAAAATAGGCACCTAACTGCTTAGTGCTCTGGCAAAGGTAATAGCCAGCTGGAGAATATTACCATCAGATGGAGAATTTTAGCAACAGCAACATAAGTGCCTAGAGAGTTTAAATATCATCTGCGTAGAGATTTTAAGGATCTACATTTTGGACTTAGATCCCCTTTGGAATCCACTCTTAAATTCCTATGGTGAAATAGAGGCCAACTGCTGCTGAAGTCTATGAGAATTTTACTATTGGCTTCTTCAGCAAAGCCAAGAGCTCCTTTTTAGAACTAGAATGGGAATGCTTAAAAAGAATAGTCTATTTGGCAAATGACATGCCATTTTCTCCATCTCTGTGATCATAAATAATACATATATGACATGAAAGACAAGTATTTAATATGGCAATTATAATTTCCAAAGAACAAATTACAAAAATACCCATTTTGCCAGCACTGAAACTGCTTGCTACCTTCTGCATGTAATCTTACATAAACTACCTGTCAAGTACACTAAAAGTCTGGGAGATCAGTATCATAGTCAAATACTTTAGATAGATAGTTTCATACTTTGTGGGAAAGACTGCTTTTCAAAGAAAATGTTTTAAAACTTCAGAGATATTGATGAATTCTCAGCTAACCAGATGCTGATGTATTCTCAGCTAACCAGATGCTCTATACTAACAGTGTGCCAGTATTCTCTCAGTGCTGGAAGAAAAATAGTTGAGACAACATATTTGATGGATTTGTTTAGGGATTTTGTATGCATATGGAAATCATTTGTTTCTCTATTGCAAAGTATGTTTGATTGTTCAGTATCAACATTTAACTAGAAAAAGTAGCTACAGAGCTCCCAGTTGTGTAAAGTACAAGCTAAACTAAACAAAAACTGAAAAGCAGCTTCAGCATATCTCATGCTCATTAGGAGAATAAACGATGAAAAAATTAACTGATGACAGGTACGCAGATAACTCAGCAGTTAAATGTAAGAGTCTTGCTTGGTTCAGCTACACAGAGGGAAATCGTAGAAGACTGATGTGAGTCAACCTCTAAAAAAAACTGGGTTGGTGAGCATCAGCAGGTTATGACATAAGGTTCCACTGAAGTGTTAACTATACAATGCAGTCCCTAAATAAATAAATAATATCTTGTTTGTATGTTCTCACTGCAGAAAAAAAAAATGGTGAAAAAGTTTATTCGTTTCTGTTCTTGAGGTTCCCAGAGGCGAGAATCTCAGGTGCAAACACAGCCACAAGTGGCGCACACCCTGCACAAAGTCATGCACTGCAGGTGACACAAGACACATCGAATTCATTGCGTGCACACTGTGGAGATGCACATACACACCCAGTTAAATGTGTTCCAGGCTCGTTAGACTCCTTCACGTGCACATCAGTTGTGCACGCTGGCTACTGCCTTTTCATCCATTCCAGAGAAATGGCCAAATTCTTTCTTCTTGACACAAGCTTTATTTCCAAGCAGCTTGGATTTCCTTGGCCATGTCATTTGATAGCCCTTTTTAGCTCTGTTCATAATCGGATGATGGTGAAGAGATTCTTATTTTACAGAGTATATTCATTATTCCAAGGCATGATTTTGTCATCCTGGTTTACTTTAATTGAGGTTGAAAGTTATATTTACCACATGGTAGGTTTTCTTTCTCCGAGTGGTTACATGTAGCTACTTTTTTGGTGTAAAGTTCACAGAAGGCAAATTAAAAATTTACTTTACTTATTTTTATTGTTGTTCAAGCATAAGATCTGTTTTCTTGACAACGTACTTAACAATAAACTTCAAAAGCAAATTTCTTTAAGACTTCAGTAACCATCCAAAATTAACCCGTGCCTAGGTAACTTATTTTTCTTTATTCAAGTGAGTAATTATGATTTTTTGTGCAATCAGAATATGCAATAATATTTCCAAAGGCTTTGTTTTTGTGAACCAAAAGGCTTGTATGTAGCTATTTTATGCAACTTAAGATGTAATAGTTTTGCAGATGCAAGGATACAGCCAAATCAAAAAGGAACCACTACATTTTGGGATACACTACAAACCAGATTATTTAGGCTTGTACATAAAAAACAATTAGAAATGGGGCCAGACTGCTTCCTAGGCTGGGGTCTGAATTAAAATCTCATCAGAAAATTTTCGTTGTACTTACCACAACAAATATTTCTAGGATTTAGGACACAGATAGATTTAGTATTACTCCTACAGCTGTACTCCTGCCAGTAGAAAAATGTCAGGCTCAAATTTTTTAATATTTCAGTTAAAAGGAATGAACATCTTAAGATCGGTATGCTTCTCAGACAAACCTAGGTAAAATTGGGCACCTGTGTGTGCATTTACATTTGCAGGTAAATACTTCCGCATTTAAAAGTTGTGAATCTACATATAAAATTTCCTACAAAAACTGGAGGTGGAAATGAGCATGGCATAATTCTGGAAAAGCACAGCAAGGATTTACACAGCTAGTAAACAAAACACCCATTCCACCACCGCCTTCACTGTAGTCCTTTAATTTGGTAGCCAAGACTTTGGGCTGAGCGTGGCTGCTGCCCCCTCTCCCCTTCCCCTCCCAATTCTCTCACAGCCTGTGATGCAGCTCAGAGGAGGGACCTCTGATCCAGGTCCACTGGGACAGATGCTGCTGCTCAGTCCACCTCTGTTTGGTGGCTTTCCTGTTGACGTGCCAGTGCTGAGAAAAGGGAGCTTCTCCTGCCTCAATGTCTTCTGCAGCCTCAGAGGAAAACACTTTACTGGAAGATCTCCACAGAGTCTGTCCCACAAGACCACAGAGCCACCTGGTCCTAGTCTCGTGCAAGCCTCATCTTCTATCCCTGTTTATGATCATTTTCCACAGCCTAACCAAGCAAGGCCAAAGAGTAGAGTTCGTGACGGTGACTAGTTTCCCACGAGCATGCCCAAACTGTTCTGCTGACCAGCCACTGGCAAGCCAGGAACCTGGCCCCTGACAAGTGGGGGGTTGCTGAGTGACACTTTTGTATGTCAGTAGTACCTTCACTTTGAGGACTGTGAAGCACTCTACAACCACAATTAGATATCATAGAATCATAGAATGGCCTAGGTTGAAAGGGACCTTAGAGATCATTTAATCCAACCTCCCTGCCATGGGCAGGGACACGTCTCAACTAGACTAGGTTATTCAAGACCTCATCCAACCTGGCCTGGAACACCTCAAGGAAGGGGACATCCACAGCTTCTCTGGGCAATTTATTCCAGAGCCTTGTTACCCTTGTACTGAAGAATTTCTTCCTAGAGATCCAGTCTAAATCTGTTTTCGTTTAACTTAAATCCATTTCCCCTTGTCCTATCAGTGGACACTCTTGTAAAAAGTCCCTCCCCAGGCTTCCTGTAGGTTCCCTTCAGGTATTGGAAGGCAGTTATAAGGTCCCCCCAGAGTCTTCTGTTTTCAAGACTGAACAATCCCAGTTCCCTTAGCCTTCATAGCAGAAGTACTCCAGCCCCTGGATCATCCTTGTGGCCCTCCTCTGAACTTGTTCCAACAGATCCACGTCCCTCTTATTGTGGGGACACCAGAACTGGACACAGTATTTGAGGTGGGGTCTCACAAGAGCAGAGTAAAAGGGGAGAATCACCTCTCTTGACCTGCTGGTCACACTCCTCTTGATGCATCCCAGATATAGTTCAAAACAGTTCAAAAAACAAATATTAGGCCATTATCTGCTTTCCTGATGGAAAAACTGACTCCAAAATGGATTTTAAAATGTGGAGCTCAAACAGAACCACTCCAGCCTTCATTTTCAGAAAAGCTGAGGTATCTACCAGCTCGGCTTAAGTGAACGCAGGCTGCCATTTTGTCAGCTCTTGAGAAGATCCAACATTTCTCAAGCTGGCCATCAGAAGTGGATTTGTCAAAAACGAATCAGTACTTACGGGCTAGTTAGAGCTTTTTCTAGTCTGTCACAGAGATTTGTACATCTCTTAGTTAAAGCAATTCCTGAAAAGAGAGAAGAGTTCTACATCTCTCCCAAAAAAACCTCTTAACTACTGGCATCAATAAAATGGGCACTCAAATCAGAGAAGACCCAAAACCATGTCTGAGCCTTTTGCCATCTGGGGGCATAGCTGCCACACTAGAGCAAATGTGCTCCTGTGAGGCAAGTGGTTGGCATAAGAAAACTGACTACCTACAGTGAAAGACATCTCAAAGTAGGTATTAAATCTACTATGTAAACCAACTATATATCACAGAGAAGAAATCAGTATTTTCATCAGACTTTTTCCCAGAACTCTGTTACTAAAAGGGAGACAGTAGGTAGGAAGGAAGGAGTGGAGGCTGGAAGATGCCCTTCAAAGCGTTCTTCAAAGTGTTCAAGATTCCCTTCATAGTGTTCTTCTGTGACATGTTGAGGATTATGTTGTAGAGCTAATAAAAAGCTTGTAATGGGTTAAACGGACAAATATAACTTGTTGCTTGGGATAAACATTCTGAGAAATTAATTTTCTGATTACTTCTTTTCTTTTTTCTCAACCTTAAATCAGGGATTTGTACTTAGAGACTCCTCCTTGGTACAGAAGATACCCATTGCCCGCCCCTCCCCTTTCATCAGGAGTACCTGGCTGAGGCATCCAGGGATGCAAATAACTGAAGGCAGGCAATGAATTTCCAAAAGATACAAAGGTCTGCACTGAGGAAAGCAGTATGTAGTGCAGGTAATTATTCAGTCTTTTCTAATCAATGTAAAGTAGGTTAGGACTGTCCCAAGTAGCCTGAGAAAGCAGCTAAATGAGACACTGCACAGACAAATTGGCCTTCTGTTTCTACATTTTCCATGTGATATTATTTTCAAAGGTATGTGGAGTGAAAAGGAAATTTTGTCATGCATTCTATGCACATGTACTCTCAGTCATGTCTCACTAACAACAGAGAAAATATGTTCTTAGGCTTGGAAGAAAAATATCTGCCTTTCCTTTTAGCAGACGCATATCTGTTTGAAGTCCACTGATTATTTTTATCCAGTTTGACCACTTCTGAGAAGAGAAAATTAAAGAACTCCCAGAAGATGCCAAGGGTTAATTTGAAATTACCTTTTTTTCAAATATTAAGCTAAATGTAGGGTATTTCCATACAGAAAGGAATAAACTGCTTTGCCCAACTGGGATCTAAATGGGTGAGATGCAGAGCAACTTTAAAGTAGAAGTGATTTAGTTGCATCTCGGAGTGCTATTCTCAAGCTATGCCCTCTGCTTTAGCAAAGATATACTTCACCACTCTCAACCAAGTCTGAGCCAGTGACTCCTTGAGTCCATATCGTTTGGAAGGTCGCTGGTAGCTGCCTCTTTCCATATCTGTCTATACAAAGAAAGGAAAAAAACACCCTTGCATTTAACTTTACTTTGGAAGAAGGTATCAACCAGCAACACTTACTAGTACACAACTGATATCCTAGGGTCACAGGACAGCTCAGGCTGGACAGGACCTTAGGAGGTCCCTGGTCCAGCCCTGCTGCAGCAGAGCCAGTAACAAGTTCAGATGGGGCTGCTCAGGGCTGTGCCACCCACCTTAGGGCTGGAAATCCCCTGGACGGAGCCAGTACAACCTCCCCTTGGGCAGCTGTGACCACGTCTCACTGCCCAATGGGGAGAAAGTTTCTCCCTCTACCCAGTTTGCAACTCTTTAATTTATACATGCGGTCTCTTGTCCTTCTATCCCTCAGCATTGTGAGCAGCCTGGCGTTGTCTTCATAAAGTACAAACATGCTGTGCACTGTGGACCTCAAGGCATGATAAATTTACCTATGCTTACATTGTCACTGGCAGGTTGGGTTAAATTACATTTGGGGTTTGCATTGTGAGCTGGGAACTTCTTTAAATCATGATAGTTCTTCTAGCCATAGTTCGAGCTGGCCATGCATGTGCAGCTCTGAAAGTGCTTACCTTTCACACAAGGGTTGCTTCCTTCATGTTACTGTGACTCCACACCACGTGGGAAGTAAAACATGTATGGAAATATTTGTATGGTCAGGCTGAGATAATGCAGAAGGATCATGTAAGACTGAGTAAGCAATAAAACAGCATAATAAATCCATGCATATACATGTAAAGTGATATGGGGGAAATAATCTTAACCTCATATATAAAATAATGGGCTTTGAGTTGACTGTTACCATTCAGGAGAAAAAAAAAACAGGATTATGTTCTATGAAAACAACTCCTTCCTAGCAATCAAAAAAGCAAATTGAAAGTTAGAAATTATTAGGAAAGGAGTAGAGAGTAAACAGCTACGCAGCTGTATAAACTCACAATGTGCCTGTGTCTTGAATACTGTCAGCATTTGTCAAGCACACAATTAGAAAAAGCACACAGTAGAAGTGGAAAAGGTTCACAGACGGACGACAGAGATGGCCAAAGGTATGGTATGGTTCCCATGATGGGGATGGCTGAGCAGAGCCTACTATGCAGCCTGGAAAAGAGGTGACAGGGTCCACCAGAATGGTGAGTGGAGCAGGACCTGCAGTTCACCATCTCTTCTACTGAGTGAAGCTAATAGGAGCCAGTTTCAAAATCAGGAAGAGATGAGTCTTGGAGCACAAGGAGGCGGATCTGTGGAGCTCACTGTTCAAAGGTGACTTGAGGTAGGGCTCAGTAAAAAAGATCTCTTGGGAATAAAGAGAGAAACCACAACAGACTTGGGAAACCTCCCAACTTGAAACTAGTAGGAATCCAGGACAATGCTGAAGAAAAAATACCAAATACACTTGTCTTTTTCTTAATGTTTTGTGGGTATCTGCTTACAGCCACAGTTAGAAGCAAGACACTGGCCTAGATAAGTCCTAGCTCTGACAAAGTATGAGCTTTTCTATGTTGTTTTTCCGGGCCACAGTGTGTTTGTACTGATGTTTTGATGCCATTATAAATTCATTTTGTGATATTCATAAAGAAATAAACTTTTAAAAAAAATAGTGATAAAAGCTCCCCAGCTCAAAAATCAGGACCAAGAAATTAAGAAAAATAAGATAATTCAAATACTTTCTTTGTAAGCTAGTAAGGAAAGGTTTAACAAGAACCAGTGATGGCAGCTGAAGCCAGATTAGATGGACTCAATACAGGAGCAGTTAGGTAACATGCAATGGCCTGTGATACGCAGAAGGTCAGGCTAGATGATCTAATGTCCCTTCTGGCCTAAATATCTCTGAGTATAGTACTCTGGCAGCCACACAAATGTTGAAAGCAAACTCCAGCTCAGCATGTTTTCTGTCAGCCACACTACATCTAGACAGATTTTCATGCCAGGTTTTTAAAAACTTGTCCTGTTGATTTTATAACTGCTTAAAGAAGATAATACTGAAATTCTAGGACAACTTACAGTCATGATAACCTGCAACCTTCAGTTTGCATTTATTTGTGTAAATATTTGGTTTAGTTTCAATCAATGCAATATTTTCATCTTTGTCAGCTCCATGGTATTTTGCTTTTTGAGGGTAGCTACTCACAAAATATGTTTTTTCTCTCTCAGTGAAATTTTGATTTCCACACTTTTTTCATTTTTACCAGAACTATAAGACTAGTGAGTCACATATGAATTTCCTGATCAATCAAGGAATTGCTCATTCTCCGCAGAACAATGTTAAAATCCTGAAAAGTGATTCTGGCATAGTATTCAATGTTAGGATGGGGACCTAGGCTGATTTTAAAAACAGGAAAAAGAAGAAAAAATAATCTGAATAAACAAAAAAAAATTGTAACTAAACCAGAAGAAAGAGGAATTCTTTGATAATTCCCTGTCCTTTCACGATTTAAGACAGCTAATACCAGGAATTGCTGTAAGGTTACTGGCTTTATTCATCCCTCTGCACCCCCTTCACACAGAACATCCAGAAATCTCTACTTTCCTCTCTCCTTCACATGTTCTCTCTCTCTCTGAAACTAATGTTTCAAAATAATTTAAATCACATGTAAAAAGACCTTCTAGTTTCAAATTTCCTTTGGAGTAGCCTATTAACTCTAATCACTTCTGATTCATAATTTTTGGTGGCATTTACAGATTTCTACAAGTATACACAAAATCCATTGAAGATTTTATTAGTCCTGTCTAATAAAAACACATGCTTGAAATAAAACTGCTACTTTATCTAGCTCATAAACTCTGTTTGTCTACTTAGAAAACAAGTTGTTAGTAGAAGCCAGCGAAAGCAAAGGTTATATCTGAGTTACTGGTACATCTTAAAAAGCTCATAATCTTATCAAAAAGCATGTAAAGGACAAAGGTTAGCAGCAGTATCGTACTCTTTATACCAGATGGATTTGTTTTCTGAGATAAATTATTTATAGGCATTAGTCTGTGGTATCAGAATAATGCATGCACTTATGAGTAGGTGGACATGATTGAACAAGTTAACAGGATTTTTTCACTTCTGATTACCAGGAATTTATCAAAGAACCAATGAATAATAATTTAACAAAACCACTAATCTGTGTCCATTGATCAATTTATTAATGTTGTTTTAAAGGATTCACGATTTTTTTCAATAGCAACATAACAAAATGCTCTTCCTGTTCTGTAGAAAATAATGCCTCAAACCCAATACAATAGTGTATGTGTGAGATGTGTTAAGAATAAGGTAGCTGAGAGATTTCAAAATGTAGTTGCCAATAGTGTATCATAATTACAACAAGTTATTCTCAGTGAGGTTTTGGGGAACTGATATTATTTCAAGTGGTAGTCAACAAACTCAGGAGTCATAAATAAAAACGGGTGTACATTTTGATAATGATAACTGAAAAACTACTGAAAACAACAGCCTTAAGCCAGACTCACAAATTGCAAAGACAGTATCTCAGAACATGTGGCGGAAAAGAACTGATGAATCAGCAAGTGGAGAGCTGAGCCTGAACCTAATACCCAGTCTATAATAAAAGAGCTAATGCAATCCTTGTATGTATAAAGAAGGAACCAGTCCCATTATGGGGGGAGAATATAGGATTATGGAAATGAATTTATCCCACACACAACACAGGCCCTGTACATTTTTAGAGTGATACATGGTGATCTGGTGCACATTTTAGAAAAGATGTTAGAAGAGTGGCAGGAGGGCAGAGCAGGTGGTGAGGGACTGATAAAAAAATGTCTCAAACAGTCTCAAATAGGCCCTTTTCGGACCTAAACGGGCCAGAGTGCCTGCCTGCCTCCTGGCCGTGTCGGTGCGGGGCTGACTCCGCGCTGTCCTGAGCCCACTGCCCCATCCGTGCCGTGGTGGGGGTGTGGGGGCAGGCAGGGCTTGGAGCTGTGGCTGGGAGAATGAAGTCAAGCTGGGAGAGGGAGGGGTGACCCCATTCAGGAGCCCTTACCACCCCCCAGACTCGTTCCCGGTAATTTTCCACAAGGCGGGTAAACAATATGATGTGGCGGGATAAGAGGTGCTCACCCCGGGGATTTGGGCGTGCTTTTCACCCGTCACAAGGAGATTGCTAGGTGTGCCGTGGGCATCCGAGGGTGGTGATCTTCCTTTCCCTATCTCTCTCTTTTCAATTGAAGCACATCGATGTTAGTTCTTTGTTGATTGGTAAATAAAAATGATGTTAGGATCCTTGGTGTTGATTCACCTTAATCCTGGCCTGGGAATCAGCAAACCTAAGTCATCGTCCTGAACACTCAGGACGTGACATGGGTAGAGGAAAGAACAACAAACCCTATTCAAAGACCAAAAAAAATGCTTTCGTATACAGTGAGTGAGGGAGTGGGAAGTGAAACAGTGAAACTAGCTCAAAAGCTTAGTTAAGATATACATTTGGGAGAGGAAAGACACAGATTTGTAGCCATAATAAAATGACTGTTTAACATCTATGAAATTAGTTACTAATTGGAAGGAGACTGGAGTTCTCCCTCACATGAAAAACTGATTCCAGTGACCTCTATAGTTATGCTCATATTACCTGGCTGCCAGAGACTGCAAATGTAAATGGTTGCCTGTTCCATACAAAATTGTAAGCAGAAGGCTTTAGACATCCCAGAATATCCTCCAGTGTGTACAGCGTATGGTTTCAGTGAGGTAAGAACTAACACTGAGCCACCAGAGTGGAAAAAATTATTAAAGCAGACACAGGGCATACATTGTGCAAAGCCTGATGCAGGAGGCATGGTCAGAAAATAAGCACCATGATGGGTGCTGCAGCTGGGACAGACATTCCTCAGCCTGGGTTCCTCTCATCCATTTTTAGTCACTTAATTCAGTGTCAAGACCAGTATGTAGGAAGACTGCATCATCATCAGAACTTGCTTTTTCTACAGGTCCCTTTCTGGGTGGACCCCTACTCAAATCCCTCAGGTGGTAAAGAAACTTGAGTGATGCTAACAAAGGCAGTGATGGTTCTTATGACCACTAGAGTTACCAAACACCAGAGTGGTCATGAGAATTTAAAGGTCAGAAGTAGAAATTAGTTGGGCCGTAGACACCTACGAGTGTATGTATACCATGTTAGAGCTCCTTACAATAATGACCCCAGCTATTGCTGAGTAAAGCCAACCCTTACTCTCAGCTGGATGCAGGGCACTTGTGAGGCACTAGCCAGGCACCAGCATCCCACCTGCAGTTTGGCAAGGCTTAGAGTGTAGGAAGGGTGATCAGTGCTCCCACTTGTCATGCCCGATGATCTGGAGCTGTCACACAAACACAGCTGTCCTCCAGCTGACCACAGCTCCCAGCCTTCCTGGTGTGGCTCAGGTACTTCGTGACACCGCAGTGGTGCTCCAGCTGAGGGCCTGATACTTGCGGGTGACAGGACTAAGAAAGGCTCCCACATGGAAGTGCTTGGCATGCTCTTTGGGCATGTGCAGAAGATAAAGAACAGTCTCTAATGAAATTTTAGGAACCCAAGTGAAAGTACACTAGATTCACAAAACCAAGGGAAGTACATTCATATTTAATAATTAGCTACACTGGTTTGAAAAAACACCCAAGAAATTTCAGTATCTGGTAAATACTCACAAAGCTGTATTTTTTTTTTTTTCACTTAACAAGCCATTTTAAGCTCAGTTATCTGTCTTCAACCTAGGAAAAATCTACTGACTTTCATGGTAGCTTTACCCATTAAGAAACTGCAGGACCAGATCCATAAACATAAACTACTGAGTGTGTTATGTAGAGTTTGCAGTCATTAATTCCTTTAAGTTTTCTTAGTTAAAGTCCAACAGCTGAATGACAGCAACAACTATGAAAGCCATTAAACTTAACAGTTGGTCATTGCTTTCATAAAAATTCTTTTTTTTCCTACATTTTAGACTGCAGAAGGAACGTGGCATAAAATTTTTCAGCCTGGAAACAATTTTTATGCTTGCAGATTTTAAAAGGAATCTCTCTGACCTCTTCTAAGTTACAGAAACATGAGAAACACATAGCTAGCATTTAAGAAAGGATTTTTCTTCTTATTGTTGCCTTTATGCAGCTCATCTGGGGTTGGAAATCCTTTAAAAGGTGTATCAGTACACTCATGAACAGACCTAAGATTCCCTTGTTTTTCACAGAGTACCTTTGTGTGTTTATAAGTGATGTGCAGATATCAGTGAGGGGCCCAACTAGCAAAAGCTGAGTCTGGATTCGATCATTCTGAGAGCTCAGTCATTTTGGATCGAGGGATTTAATCTGAGCCCATTTCTTGCAATGTATTTTAAAGGTGAAAGGGCTTTTCTTCTGCCAAGATGAGAGTATAGGGCTGCAGGGATTTGCATTACTCTTGCAGCTGTAGACATCACTAGCAAAAAGGGCCTCGATTCTGGAAGCAGCTTAGCTCGAATAGATCTCTACCGTGACATAGTGCTCCACTACAGCCAGTCTTCAGAGGCAGAGTGAGTCACGCCAGCTGCAGCATGAGGTCAGAGACGACCAGGACAGTACATTACAGTAATCGTCCTCCTGAATATCGCTGCAGCACGAGCCTTCTGTATTGGTGCTCTCAGGATCAGGGGGAGATGTTTGGCCTCAAGGCAGTTTATTGGGAACTTAAGGTTCTCACTAGAACTTTAGTGTTTTTAAAAAACTAGATTTTCAAATGTGAGGCAATAATCTGAACCTCTGTGCTTATCAGCACCAATAGCCTAGGATGCAGGTCCTCCCCGGCACACAGAGCCTGTGTAGAAGGAAGAGGTGGTGGTGGAAGAGGTCAGAGGGAGACAAGGCACGCTGTGCCAAGGGACGGAAGCACTCAAAGTTTATCTTCAGGTGATTGTTAACTGACTACCTTATTAATCTCCTTAAAACTAATTTACTTACGGGCTATTGCTGGACTTTTCAACTCCTGACATTCCCCTTCCCCAGGGATTGCTCCAGCAAATGAGCTCTCTTCATTGTTCATTGAATTCTCCCCTTCCTGGTTACCTCTTTTCCTCGGCCTTTGCTTAGCAGAATGCAACTTTGATTAAGATCCACTCTTGACCTGAATCGTGCAAACTCGCTGCCTTTGAGCATCACAAAGCTAGGTAAAGTATTTTTGCACATTGTCCTGATCAGCCAGGAAGGCTGAGTAGGCAAAACTCACATTCTTAGAAATATTTTCATACAAAAGCTTCAGAATGAAACTTGGTTACAAAACCATCAGCTTTCTGTTGTGAGGTAGCCACAGTTACACTACATAATTTCCTGTTTACTGCTGATTTCCAAGTATTCTTGTACTACCATATTTTTCCAGAGAAAATTTGAAAATTATCACTTTTAAATGATACCATGACATTAACTATACAGCTGTGCTAGGAAAAAAAAGTAATTTTTGTTATAGGTGATGAGGTAAAGAGTAAATTTCATGAATGAAAAGCTTATTAGGGACTCATTCTTACTACAGTAAAGAAGGTGTTTCAATCCCAAAGGTTACACTATCACCAAAATTATATATATAGCACAGAAATCTATATCTGCCTGTGCACACATATACACACACATGCATACACGCGCACTCAAAAACTATACTTACTCATGTTTGCTCTTGAAAAATAGATAGTCTGTGAAGGTAAATTCACATGTAACATTGATTGAAGTTTGCTTTCCGTATTTAAAATCCAGGAAGCATGTGATGCAACATCCTACAGTCTTTGTGCTATTTCTGACTAGCTCATATTGAATACAAGCTCTGTTAAGTTGAAAGGATTTCTGGTTTGTTTCAACTTGAAAGTGATTTAATATGAGGCTCAGAAAGAAAATCTGTCCCAGTAATCAAATTATAACAAGTAAGGATTAAAAGTATTAAGAAGTTTAAACAATCTTTTAGCTGTCCTGTGTTCTTGAGGTCATTTGAAGCTGGCTGTGGGAATAAGCAAAATAAAATAACAAGAGGGAAAAAACCCAAAGTATTAGAGAAGGAAATCAAAGAGCACCCTTCAGGATTAGATTATGGCACAAGAAAGGGACTGAAACATTTTCCAGGGTCCTTAATTCATTTTCCTTTGGGAAATATATTTTTAACGGGTATTTTAATACCAGTATTTCTTTTCTTCTAAACTTAATGCATGAATACTTAAAAATTTTATGTTTTTATCATTAGAAACACAATAAATAAATGCTGATAATGTACACTAATTCACAAAATAAACAGAATTCCCCAAATAAACAATTTTAGAGACTGGACATATGGTATTAGTTGCTTATTATATAATAAGAGCATATTCAGCCTATATCAATAGTGGCAAATGCACTAACATCAAATAGCTTTATACAATTCATGTAAGTGCTTCGGTGCAAAAGACAGCCATGTCTGCTTTTTTAGGTCATTTTAACCACTTTTACAAAGAAACAAACTGAACCAACCCATTACTAAGGTACTTGTGGATTCTCCAACTTAATGCATGAAAGGACTGAGATGATGCTACAAGGAGATACTAATTATTCTTTTCTTTTTCTGAATTTGTTTTTCTTTCAATTAGTAGCATCTTTCCCAAGAGCTAAAATCACTTAATGTCCCTTCCAAAGCCTGACGTATCCTTTGAGATGAATCCTACTAACTCTTATTCCCCCAGCCTGCAACATGAAGCCAATTATGAATCGGAAAAGTTGAGGACTTGCAATCACAATCAACTTCCTCAAATTAATTTTGTTCAAAAGAAAAAAAAGAAACATTGAAAACTAGTTTTACTTTGTCCTGATAGTCTGTTTCCAAGAAAATTTTTTAACCAACTCAGCCTACGTACTTACTTACATGGTAAGTCCTAAAAAAAAATCCATGTTTATGGCCAACTGCTGTGCATGCCTGAAGCGTACTTTAGAGCAACAGCTTAGGTCTAAACAATTCTGCTCAGAAAGCACATTGCCCCATCATCGCACCCACATCCACCACTGCCTACCTTGCCACACTGTCCTATGCTCTGTAGGAAGCATACGTCCCAAGAGATCAACCAGGCACTGCCTCTGTGCTGGAACCTTACAGGCTGCATGTTCCCTGGTCAACACGCACAGGGAGGGGAAAGGAAAGATCAGGGAAGTGAGCCCATTTATTTATATATGATTAAAGATTTCAGTTAGGATGTAATGGGGGAATTGTAGACATCTGATGGTAATTAGCTTTTTTCTAGCAAATGAAAAGTTGTTTGCAGGATTGAAAAAAACCCCCAAACTTAACCTAAATGAGGCAACGCAAGCCAAAATGCACTATGCAAGGAAGCTGCTGTCCAGATTTGATTGCTAAGCCCTCAAAAAGCACCTGCCAGTTGCTATTAGGCAACATGTGCATCAGAAGTACACTTCCCAGAGAAAACAGTAAGTCCATTCAGTGTTACGTGTTCATGGGTGTGGAGGACTATTTAAAAAAATGAGTGTAGGTGAATTCTGCATTGGGTTGACCAGACACCTCTGCATATAGCCAGAGTGTAAATGCTCTCTGCAGAGTTAGTTGCCTCACTGGCAGGCTGTCCAAGGGAGTATGGAGAGCAAATTGTTTCCAAAGGTGGCAAGCTATGTTTTCTCGCTTTCTTTCCCCGCCCCTCCCCGTAAACTGAGAATATAACTGACTTAACTTCTCACACATAAATCCAGCCAGCCACTTTCTTCCACAGTGGCTTTACTTTCATTATCCATGTATTTTAAATCAAGCTGTTACTGCCTGGGCAGCTTCATTAAGAAAGTCTCCAAAGCACAGGGCTGAGAAGCCTGGCACAGATGTGACCAGCAAGCGTGGCTGGATCTCAAGGTGCCCATGCAACGGGAATGTCCTGCTCCTCCAGGCTGGAGGACTCCAGCACCCATTGGACAGGGCAAGGGATGTGGAGGAGAGCAGTTGCATGATAAAAGATGAGGCAGGTGCAGATGAGGATGCTGGTCTCCAGGAATTTTATTCATGCCTTAAAATTATTATATATATAGAATATTAGATAGATAGTTAGATACTCATTATATTTCATATATATATATGTACACATATATGTACACACTATATTTTGGCCAAGTATGCTGTAATTTTGGTCGCATTTTTGGTCAAGGTATTTGTTAAAGTAGTGACAATTTTTTCCTCAATACCGTTTGTCTTTGTTTGATTTTTCAGGAGATCTTTTAGTGGATGTAGAGGAGAGGAAACTCTCTGACATTTTAAAATATATTTGAAGCATACCTTACAGATTTAGGCAGTACCAGTGAGTTTGGAGAAACTGCTTTGGAGAGCCAAGGATTTAGTTTCCTCTAGACTCTTATGCTGTCTGCTAAGACTTTAGCTGGTGGAAGAAAACAGACAGCTCAGGATAGAAAAGACATCCAAGAAAGCATGGGTAAATGGGTGCAGCCAGGGTGGTGCACCTCTTTGGAGGAATAATCTGCCTCTCAGTCAGAAGTAGCACCTCAACAGTGACTTGGACCTAATCAGCAGTAAAACAGGTCCACGAAGCAGTGAGAGAGGTCCAGGTCATGCACTGATGAGTGTAGACCCAGGGCATCTCCAGGCAGAGGCCAGACAACACAGGGAGCCTGAATCACTAAGCAGTGCTTCAACCACTAAGGACACAGCCGTCATCAGAGCTACTTAACCCTAAACATGGCTCAAGAGCTGAACAAGGAATCCATGTATGCCTTTAAAATCAGCAACAAATTTGCCCATCATCAGGTTTCCTCGCTTTGTTTGGTTTCAGGGCTGATGGGCTAACGCTTGCGAGGTCACATCTGCCAAGTGTTGCAAGATAGCACAAAACTGGAATCCAAAGAAATGTAGTCTGCTGAAGAGCTGTAACTGTCACATGCTCCGCATCCCACTGGAGCAGAAGAAGGTACAAACTGCGTACCCAGAGACTGTAACACACCTGTCACCACCTGCTATATGACTGCAACTGCAAATGTACAAAGCTTTGTACCTTAAACTGAAGCATTTTTCTTGGAGAAATCCTCTCCCAGCCTATGACCACTGTAACATGCAAAATTAAATCAAGATTAGAACAAAATCTGGAAGGATGATTTAAAATGAGAATCAAAAGGTTATAAAGCTAAATGCTTTTTCAGAGCCAGTGGTTGTCACAGTAACCACTTGTCCAATTTTTTTTTTGGAAACACAGAGTAAACACTTATTAGAGTGGGCCTCAGTGATACAGTAAATACGTGAATTTATTACTATTTGCAGTCAGAGCTGGGTGAAGAAATCCAGGAGACAGTATTTCAGAATTTGTTTTCCTTCTCCAACCAAATATCCAGTGATACAAAGTCATTCAAGCGACCAAGGAGCTGGAGATGCATGTTTATTGTCTGCTTTGCCCCCTCCCTGGGGCCATCCCTGGGGCCCTGCAGCTGCGCTAAGCAACCAGCTTCATCTGGGTCAAACTCCAAGACATGGATAGCACACATTAGGCACACATTGGATAGCACACATTAGTGTTGTGAAGAGTGTGACACGATGTACAGCTGGCATGGCAAATTTTAAGAAACACAGTTTCAAATTAGTCTCATTTTTCTATACTGATTAGGTAATGTTTTTATTTTACAGCCAAGCTGTACGAGTTAAAAGTCTACCGGAAAGAGTAACACATAATGCAAGCTGTATTGTCTCCAGGCTTTAGCTGTATGGAGCAAACCAATATCCCCTTAAACAAGATAGCATTAAAATTATATATAAAGTACTCTAAGGTGAATGGTTTAGGTATGTTAACTCATGCACTTGAACTGCTGTGGGCATTTATAATTTGAACTTTCAACATATCAGGTGCTTTGGATCATTCAAAAGCAAAAAGTATCTGCACTCTGAGGGCAAATTCATTCAATAAGGACACATGTAAATAGCAAATTCTTGATTGCGTATGAAAATATGGTCAAATTAAGTCATGTGAAGTCCTAATCTAGGTTTTCAAATTTAAAAGATTAAAAACCTTGAAAGCTATTTTAAAGGATGAAAATATTTTTAAAATATTTTAACCAATAAATTTTAAAATATCTATGACATTCACCTTCTCTTTATTAAGTAGCAGACCTTAATTACAACTTAAGATACAGACATTCAGCATCTACCTGAAACCAACATGGATAAGACAACTCTGATTAAACTGAGGTGTAAAAGAAGGCGTCAAGTGTTGAACTCTTCATGAGAAAAATATTGCTGATGTAAACTATACACAAATGACATCAGATCTACAGAAGTCAGTATCCTCGTTGTAAATAACACAAAGCAGATCAACTCTACCCTGAAAACACTGTAGTGCCTGTTATGGCTAGGAAGTTTTGGACATTTGATCTCATATCTGTCTCCCCTTACTACTTATTTCTGTGAAGAAGCCTTTTCTTCAGCAAAAGAGAGATGGACACGACTTCATGTCTATCTCACAGCCGGAGCTGCAAAGTTACTGCAGATACAACAAACTCCTACGTATTTTAGGAGAATGAGATCTGAGTGTCTGTCCTACCTACCAATGTCTACAAAAATAGAACAATGATGTTGTAAATAAGACCTGGAACACTAGCCCTCCCACCACACACTGGGCTATGTGTCAGACTTCTGCCTATGTGCCTTTATGGTCTCTCTTAGATGGAACAAATTCTCTGTGCTAGAATGCTACTCCAAAAACAAACCAAAAAAAAGACGCATGTTGATTTTTTTCCCTAAAGGCTGGTTTGAGGGTTGTCCTGTGTTGTAATATTTAGGGAAAGCAGCCTGGTATTTCCTCAGGAGCTCAGTCAGGAGGCAACTGCGTATTTTAAATTGGGATAACCTAATGGGAACTGGTTTTGCGGGAGAGGGGAAAATGGAACATTGTGGACATAAAGTATCAACAATAACTTCGTTTTCTAAAGATCCCGACTTTGGGAAGCATTTAGCTTTCTCAACAACACCTACTAAACTAAGCCTCTCTGGGAGACAGTTAGAAAGCACATTGGCTACGTATATACTACTAAATCAAATGAGCGTGGGACTGTTTTCTGTCACCGAGTCCAACTGGCATGGAGCAGCCTACATCCATACTCCTAAATTCTCATCTTCCAAAACATGCTGGCGGCAGCCAAATTGCCTGTGATCTCTGAATGACCTTTGGCCTCCGGAAATCTTTACTGTACTCAGCAATTGTTTGGGATAGTGCTAGCTGGTCCAGGTCAAAACCATACTAGGAATCTTTCTAACAATTTAACAGTTAGATGACTGAGTTATCATGGCCGGGAACATTCCCAACACAGTCCAATTTATTAATATAGATGCTGTCATTTTAACTCTTCCCCAAACAGGCACAGATGTGAGTTAGGTTTAAGCAGGCCAAGACTGGAGTAGTTCTGGAAATGCAGATAATTAAATTCAATTAAATACCCAGTTTGCAAAAATCCAAAATTTGGATTTTGTCCTTCAGACTTCAATTAAGACTTCCTCTAGGTATATGGAGCTAAATTGTCTTGATCAGACCCTATAGTTTTAAATGAGCAAATGTTTAAAAAATGACCAAATGAAAGCTTCTAGGCTCACTTTGCTTCATATATGGCATAATTTCCCTCTCATGAAACAAACAGCTGTACAGATGTTTCTCAGCTGCATGAAACACTATATAAAATTTCTGCAGGAAACCAGAATTTGTTCTGGTTTTTTATTCCACAGGAGTTTTTCTACACAGCTCTATTTAGAACAAAATTCTAGTTTAAAGTATCTATTTCTCATTTATTGTTGGTTTGTGATATTATCATCTATAACTCTTTGCACTTTTCCTTTCACTATTTATTCAGCTTTTAAATGTCAAAAAAAAGAAACTTCAGAATGAATCATGATCTGATAAAAAGGACTCCCAGTAAAATTTGCCGGCTTTCTGATGGACTCATGAGTCTACTATTGTATTCCCACTGAGGATTCAGAAGTATAGACCCTTAGGCTAGGTGGCGAATGTATGATAAAACCAAAAGTAGGTGATGCATGAATAAATCATATTAATTTTTCAGTCATGAACAGCACAAGGAATCCTCCTACGTGCTGTCGGGGAAGAGAATAATACCTAACATTTTCTTTGTAACACTACAGCAGAGGAAAGCTGTTTCCTTTTTACCACAACTCTTCTTCAGGCTGTGCCTAGTTGCTTTGCTGATGGATGCAGAAACTCTCCAGCTCATTTCACTCACTAACTCACGGTACTGGCCCTATAAAGTAGGTTGTGATGCTTATTAAGCTGTGAGACTATAAACTCTGGGGTGCAAAATTCTTATTTTCCTCCATTTCTAAGGCCTATGTATGCTCCACAATGTGTGCTATACACAGAAATAAAAGAGCCACGGGATTTTAAAGCACTTAAAAAGGTACTAGACTAGATAGGCCAAGTTCTTGTTGCACAAAACTAGGGACCAAAAGACATCTTGATGCCTGAAGCAGAAACAAACTAAGACCAAGTGTCTCCAGCAACACACTGGACAGTGACAGGGAAGGCGGTAAGGAGCTGAGTCACCCTGCATGGAGGGAATCAGTGGAAGAAAGGGAAAAAAACGAGATTAGCAATCTCTCCTCTCAGTTATATCATAGTTATCTAAAACAAAAGTGGAAGCTTCTGGAGTTTGTTCCTCATCTTCTTCCAGTGCTGTAAACAGCAGTAGATTGTGTACGTTCTTAAGATGATAAACCTGATTGCTTCAGCATTCAGTGCACAATAATGAAGAATAAATTGCATCTCTTCCACTTTGATAAAAGTCAGATACTGTACACTCTTTTGTACAGCTGAAGTAAAATCAATTTGGTACGAGCCACGGGATAAATTGGACCTTAGAAAACAATCCAGATCTTCAAATTAGAGCTAGTCAGGATTTTAATTTTTTGACAAGAAACTTTTTATGTGCACACATTGAAACATGTTGCTTTAGTTAAACCTAAGTTTTCAGCAGAAACATCACAATTTGAACTATTTTTTTAGTGAAAGAATGAAAGATTCTCATCTGTTGAATAGTATTCCAAGTATGGATTAAAAAAGGATTTGACAGGGCACATAAAAGATGTAATTCCTGTTTCTGGCTAGAAAGAGGCAAAATCAAGTTTCTACATCTCACATGAATGCCCTAATTTATGGCCTAGTCTACACTCTCTATTCTCTTACTGTCCACGAACCATTTCAAAAAGTTCCTGGATTTACCATGGAGTAGAAAAGAGCCTTTTTGTCTATATGCTCTTTGCAAGATGAGAACACCTTTTTCTTACACAGCTCCTCTTCTGATCCTTACTTTTGCGCCCGCTATACTGAATGTTGCTACAATTGTCTGAAAGGCAAATTGTTGCTGTGGCCAAGAGCTGATCCATGCAGGAGAGAAAGCGAGTAATCAGGAAGATCTGGTTATGACTCTTTGATTCTCTGCCAGCACTGGCCACAGAGGCAGCGTGCGTTAGAGCAGCCCTCAGGCTAGTCTAACCTACACCAGATGACAAAGGTCTTAAGGTGGCAAACTGCCAGCTGGAATTATCTGGAGCACAGTAGCAATCCAGTCGCATCCCCTCCAGCCTCTGGCATTATTATTGTATAGGCTGGGAGTGGTAAGATTCAGAGCCATGCCAATCTAATGTCTACTAAAAACGCCCTTTTACTGGGAAATTTTTAGTTGGCCAGCTACGACTGAATTCCTGAGGCACAGAGAGGCCAGCATATGGAACTGAATCTGTCCCAGTGTATTTTTAGTCTATCATCTTGTTAACTCATCAGTTAAGAAAATCTTCTCAGCTTAAAAGAGCCCTGCTCTGGTGTCACATTGTGGTGATCCCACAACTTTATAGTACTCTTTGCACTAGAACTCAATGTCATTGACGCATCTCAAAGTGAGAGGTCACATCAAGACGAGAATCAGCCAAGAAATCTGACAAGGCACAGCTTTCTTGGCACTAGTCAAGCCAAGATTCGCAAAAAAAGCTGTTTCTGAAGACTAAAAAATAGCAACATTGCTGGTGATAACCACCATCTCTTACATAATTGCTGCCATGGTTACAGAAAGTCCTGTTCAGAGAGAATGTACAAGAAGAAGATAGGGATTTAAATCAAGCTCTTACAAATATGTGTGCATGTGTCTGTGTGTTTATAAAATGACACAGTAATTACCCCACTAATAGCCCTCAAAAAATCTTGTTAAAATAATATATTTGCACAAAAAAAACCAACAAAACTTTCTATTTCTAGAGAGTATAAATGAGTAGTTTAACTAAGAATGCAGTAGGACTATAAACTAAGATTAGCAAATGTCTTTTCCTTGGAAGGAGAAATACGTTTGATTACTGAGGTTATCCTCTACGCTTTCAGTAACGTGCATCAAAACCACCACCTTGTTCAAGAGATGTAGCAGAGAACTGCTCATCAGAACAATATGGCTCTGCTTCCTTTGCTGGCATGTCCTTTCTCAGGCAAACTGCTTAGCATCCATGCACTCCAACATACTGCTGGAGACCACTTTTTTAATTTCTTAGACCAAAAACTTCATTTTAGAGTCTAATTCTGGACAGTTAGCAGGACCAAGTCACTCAGCTAGTTTTAAAAGGCCACACTGAAAGTCACTGAAGTAGTCAAAATAATTCTTGTGCTCTGCGTACATTTAGTTCAAAGGAATATTAGACAACATTTTCTAGCTGGATAAGAATATGAAAATCTTAGACAGATGTCAGATCAGGAAAATTTTCATGTGACCTGCAACTCAATGCTTGCTTAATTTCCTTTGCTTTCACAGTAGACCTAACAAACACCCAAACCAATTTCCCCATCTTGCAGGTGGGGCACAAAAAGGAATGGCAGTAAACTTAGCTTCTGCTGCTCTTATGTCTGTTTCTTTATCACTGAACTTCACAAAAACGCCTGCTCACTGATCGAGATCCTCCAGCAAGTTAAAGGAGAAACATAAGGATTTTTACAGAAAGGCAGACGAATTTCTGTGTAAAGTTCCCTCTAGGGGATAGTGGTTTTTACAGCAAGACAAGCTAGTATTATCCTTCTCTGTCTGCAATAGGCAACTCAGTGTTAGACGTTGAATTTTAAAGGCTAAACTTCTTTGTCATGAACTTATCTTACCCCTATTGTATCTGCTCACTAAATTACTAGAAAAGAGCTTACTTTCATGCAACTGAGTCAGAGACCCAGATATAAAAAAACTCAAGCCATCAGTTTTTGGTGTTGAAATTAAGACACCCATGGCCAAATTTTTTTATGTACTAAGCATGGCATAACTCTTCAAATGATGAAAGCAGAGAGATCAGAGATTTCAATGGCGTATGTGATGACTCAACTTTTCTGCAAACCAGAGCTTATGCTCTTATCCAGTCAGACATGGAGAAAATGAGTCATGCATATACAGTAACTACATGCAATGGACTGGGGATAGATGAAATTTCCACAGTCTTATTCCTTTCACAAAAAATAGAATTCAATTCTTTAGTGAAGCAGGTAAACACCTAAATAATGCAAATGTGATTTTGGTGTTGGCAGCCCCTTCCAACTTCTTCAAAGTTTGGGCCTTTTAGACTATCATTACTCAAGCCTGATTCATTTCCAGAGCAGATCCACCCCATGTACTGAACTGACAGTTTTCTTCTGGAAACAGGACTAAAGATTGGGGGAAGTTAAGGTTATCATAAACCATACAGAAGAATAATGGATTGGAGTTCCATAGGAAAATACCAGTATGCCATTTTTTGATGATAGGTTGCCTTTACAATCTTAATACACTGGGTTTGGTTTTGGGGTGGAGTTTTTGGGGGGTTTTTGTGCACTTGCTTCTCTCACCAAAACCACAAACAAACCATGAGGTGAATGTCCTCATAAAAGTCTATAGGCTTTACAGCAGAGCTCATTTTTTTTGGCAAAAATCTCTGTTACCTGAAATAAATGGAGGCAAATGGAGTAATGGGGACAGACAGGAGGTTGCTACAGAATTTCGCTCTAGACATGACTGAGAAACACACTTTGCATTCAGCAAATATCCTTGAAATTTAATGACACAGTGTAACAGCAGGATTTCCTAAGTGCTAGACCTGCATGGAGAGCACTGACAACACCCAGCCTTGGGCAGCTAGCCCAGGCAACAGGTTGTCCTCTAGCCAGTGAAGGGACTTAGACCCAGAGGCTGATTCAGAAATAAGAAAGGGCCTTGCTTGATCCTTGTCCTAAGACAAGATCAGCCACTGCTTCTGCCTTCCTGATGGATAGTCTAAGCTGTTCTTGTAAGCTGCTGATTCTGTGGGTTTCACATCCTTCCAAGGCAATCTAACAGTGCATAATTCTTAGTATTAAAAGGCTTTCCTATTCCTTACCTGCACTGTTATCACTCCAAGTCTTTATTGTTTTTTATTATCATTTTGATCCTAACCATGGTGGAAATAGGTGAAAGACTCTTTCAAAGAATGATATAGGACAAGAATCACAAGGTTTAGAGAGAACTGCTTTGCAGAGTGGCCAGCTCAGATCAACACCTGGCTATAGAGATAGACCTAATTAGTTGGATTAGGCAGTTGCCAGTTGGACTAGACAGAATCATAGATCCACAGGCGGCTTCAGGATGGAAGGCACCTTTACAGGTCATCCAGTCTAACCTCTCTGCAGTGAGCAGGAACATCTTTTACTAGATCTGGTAGCTCAGAGCCCTGTTCAGTCTGACCTTCAATGTTTCCAGGGAGGGCGCTTCTGCCATCTCTCTGGGCAACCTGTTCCACTGTTTCACCACCCTCATTGTAAAATATTTCTTCTTTATATCCAGTCTAAATCTACCCTCTTTTAGTTGAAAACCATACCCTTTGTCCTATTACAACAGGCCTTGCTAAAAAGATTGCCCCCATCTTTCCTGTGGATCCCCTTTAAATATCAAAAGGCCGCAATAAGGTCTCCCTAGAGCCTTCTCTTCTCCAGGATGAACAACTCCAACTCTCTCAGCCTGTCCTCCCAGGAGAGGTACTCCAGACCTTTGGTAATTTTTGTGGCCCTCCTCTGAACCCACTCCAGCAGTCTTTCCTGTGTTGGGGGCCCCAGAGCTGGACACAACACCCCAGGTGGGGTCTCACAAGACCAGAGCAGAGGGGGAGCATCATCTCCCTTTACCTGATGGCCACACTTCTTTTGATGCAGCCCAGGATACAGTTGTCCTTCTGGGCTGGGATGATTTTTGCAGGTTCCTTCCAACTGGAACTAGTCTATTCTAATTATTTTTAAACAGGCATATTTCCTTTTAAGATAGAGCTACTTGCATGTCATGGCAAAAATGAGAATAAACTATTATTTTCAACATTGAAATATATAAAACCCGTGGCCAACTGAAAAGTAAAGAGCAGAAGGAAGTGGAAAAGGAAAGAAAAGCTAGTGGCACACAATGTTTTAATTAATAGTAAATTACTGGGACTGAGAAATCACAAGAAAAGTCAATATCCTTTACCTCATAATAAAAGTTGTTTTAAAACATTTTAATATTATTAAACTAACACTTTCAAATGCTTTTAAATTATGTTCCCCACTAGGCTAGAGATGTGAAAACTCACAGAGGAGTCTTTTCCAATAGTGGGCTCACTAATATGACAAAGAGCATGACTCTTTTTTAAATTCTTGAGTTATGTTTTTAGTTTTTTCTTTAATGGAAATCATGGTTAATGAGACGTATATAGCCTTGGGGAGAATTTACTCACTAAAAAAAACTTTCTTGTTTGACTGAAATATACTTAATGTGGGCAAAGTGGTCTCAATAGATACCACAAAAAAAAAAATATATTTCATGAATAATGGCATGATGGGAACACTACCTCACAAAGCTTTGAGGAAAGTCTTGGTGGTCTTCTCACTTTGGCCGGGGAAATTCAGGGCCAAATCTTTGAAGAGGCTTCAATCTATTTAACACAAATCCCAGGAAAGCAACAAAAGGCGGTACCACAGTGGTAGCAGTGTAAAATCCAAGTGTCTGAAGTCCTTCCACGCAAATCAATAAAAAGTTATACTTTTAATCTCATTGTCAAGAAATAATTAAAGGGACTTTATATTCCCAAAACACTTGCAGTGACCATAGTTTTCCTAATATTCATATCTCACGCACATCACTAGTTCCTCCCCAAACAAAGAAAGTTAACAATGTATTTATTTTGATGATGTATTCTAAGGCCGATTTTCCTTCATTTTGCTTTTCTTGTGGAGAAAAAAAATCCTGAGATCATATCACTAGAGGCAGCTTTCAGTAAGTTTAAGACTTGTTCTGATCTCATTCCTCTACACAATAGCTGTCCTGTATGATGTCTAAACTGTTAAGTGATGTTTAGATTGTTAAGCAGTCTGAATACTGCTAAAATTCATGAGGGCTGTCCTCTTCCATTATGAAGAAGGACAAAGACCTTTATATCTGTATTCCAAAAGTCCATTTTTCTACTCATAAAGTAACATTAATTTTTCAGAGATCACCTTTTCCTTTGGTTACCATTAGGAAACAGCATCATTTTATTGGGCAAAAGAGAAAAATCTGCATTCAGTTGATGAATACACTGCTAAAAAATCTTCTGTTTGTTTTCAGTTGAGGACAATTTTGTGGTGTAGAAATACTTCTTAAAGTTTTCTCTTCTCACCAGGGAACTGATTTATTGACAACCAATTAGTGCTTCCACATAAATCTCTTGTGCTTACAGCAATATTTCTGCTTCACTTTTTTTTTAACTGTTTAGTTTTATGTTCTCATCGACTTGTGGAAATTAGTTATTGAAAAAGCTATTTCTTCACTTTTTCCATCTTGCAGGTCAGCACCAGAGTCTTCCTTATTTTATGGTTCAGGGAGATTTGTTCAGGCTCTTTTTATATATCCCAAAGGATGGGTATTCTACCACTTTTCTTGGAAAGCTTTCTACAGCTTAATGGACTTCATTATTAGCAAAAAAAAATCCCATAAATCAGCCTAATTTTCCTATGCTACATTTAAATGTTATTCTTCTTAGTTACAGTGTCCTGGACCACTCTGCACAATCCCACATCCTTCCTTTCTTTTTAACATCTTTCAAAATTCTTGACTTAGTTTCCTGCCCTAATAATTGTTGGTACCTGTTCCCTGGGAGCAAACTCTTCTCTTGGCAGAAGACACCCAGGTAACGCCGGGTACATCCAGTTTACAGACATTTGACAACTTTTAATTGCAGCTATTTTTTTTTAAAGTTAGATGACATCATCTGATATGACACTGTGGAAACTGGGTATAGACACACACAAAAATTCAGGTTTGCAGATTGCCTACCTAGCAAAACGTGATTTATCTGTGTCTAGTTCTGCTAAGATGCCTCTGTTTGTTCAACCAGAATGAAAAAACTGAACAAAAAGCTGAGAGGTGCTACTTCTCCCCACTCTTCCTCTCAGAATCTTTCACTGTGAAAGCACAAAACTCAACATCATGAAGAGGACAGCTAAGCTCAAGTTTGTTTCTCTTCGTGAAGTGTGTTTGCAATGTTTGAATAGCTGCTGTCTAAAACCATGGGCAGTGCTGCCACTGAGCAGCCAGAGAAGGACGAGGAAGAGACTATTTCTCCTCTTACCAGCAAAGCCAACATGTGAACAGAAAGGTAGATTAAACTACTCTCTTAAGCTGGTTATCTCAGTCAGTTGAGCATGGTGGTAACAACGGGTCGCGGGTTTGATTCCCGTTCGGTCCCCATGTGTTGCCTGATCTAGTCGAGAGGTGGCGTCCACGGCGACAGAGAGGCTGAATTAAAAAAGGTTGTGGTAAGGTCTCCCTGAAGCTTTCTCTTCTCCAGCCTGAACAACCCCAACTCTCTCAGCCTGTCCTCACATAAGAGGCATTGCAGCTCTCTGATCATCTTGGTCGCCCTCCTCTGGACACGCTCCAACAGATCCATGTCTTTCTTGTGTTGGGGGCCCCAGAGCTGAACACAGTACTGTAGGTGGGGTCTCACGAGAGCTGACTAGAGGGTCAGAATCACTTCCCTCGACCTGTTGACCACACTCCTTTTCATGCAGTCCAAGCATTTCTGATCTGTGAGCACACATTGCTGGCTCATATTTAGTTTTTCATCCACCAGCACCCCAAGTTCTTTTCTGCAGGGTTGCTCTCAATCCACTTGTCACCTAGCCTGTGCTTGTGTTTGGGATTGCCTCAACCTGTGTACAGGACCTTGCACTTGAACTTCATGAGGTTTGCACAGGCCCAGCTCTCAAGCCTGTCAAGGTCCCTCTGGATGGCCTCCCTTCCCTCCAGCGTATTAACCACACCACAAAGCTTGGTGTCATCGGCAGACTTGCTGAGGGTGTACTCAATCCCACTGTCCATGTTGCCAACAAAGGTGTTAAAAAGCACAGGTCTCAATACCGACATCTGAGGAACGCCATTTGAAGAGCAAGCAGCTGATCTTTGAGTGCAACTGTCCAGCCAGTTCCTTATCTGCTGTGTGGTCCATCCACCAAATCCATATCTCTCCAATTTAGAGGCAAGGATGTTGTGTGGGACAGTGTCAAATGATTTGCACAAGTCAGTGCAGATGATTATTGTATGTATATATATCTGAGAAAGATAAAGAGGTATAGGATGCAGGGTCTTCTGCAGGAGTATATCAATGAAATATTCTCACTTGCTAAAGAGAACAAATACATTTGAAAAGATCTCTGTTGAACTGACAAAATTTTAATGGGGAAAAAATGATACCGCAAGTTGTATAAAAAATTTCTAAGAGAATCATATTTCTGTATGGACTTCCTATTCCACAGATCTTAGAAGGTTTAGACATGCTGCACTGCATTTCGTCCAGGTTTTTCTTTTGTCAAAGTTACTTTTCTTCTGCATTCTTGAGCTTGAAAATACCTCCAAGACAAATGATACCAGCTCTTTTTGTCTTGCAAATGCTGTTTGAGCAAATGAGACAAATATACCACCTATAAGCATAATTGTTGAGAAAGTCTTTCAATAAGACTCCATAGAACTTTACTGCATATTCATATAACTGGGACTCTACCCAACACTTATGATGTTTTTCCTATAAATCTCAAAATCCTCAAGTGAGGATGATGACTGTATACATACAGCATTTGTATGGAAAAACTGAGCAAGAAATACTGTAATAATCTGGAAACAATTCCTCCCTGTGTTGTTCCTTCCAATAACATGACTTGTCTACAGTGGACTGAGG
This sequence comes from Apaloderma vittatum, assembly GCF_000703405.1. Classification (NCBI taxonomy): domain Eukaryota; kingdom Metazoa; phylum Chordata; class Aves; order Trogoniformes; family Trogonidae; genus Apaloderma; species Apaloderma vittatum. The sequence continues at coordinate 37,139 of NW_009718534.1, forward strand.
CAAAGATTGCAGATTGTGTTTCTAAATGTTTGGCCTATTGCATAGTTTTAAAACAAGTAGTTCTCTTGAATTATAAAGTAGTAGTACAGACTGGAGGTAATAATGGACATGAAGGTTCACTTGGTTAATCAAGTACTTGGCTACATGGTTTTTTTGCTGGGATAGCAAATATTTAGAGTTTATGCCTTTATTGAAAGGTAGCTGCAGAGTTTGCAATGGACATCTGAGGAGGAGATTAAATACTGAGGAAGTTTAAGTATTTAGGCTCAGATCTTCCAAGATACATGGGGGTCTACTTACACACTTAACCTACATTTTGTCATCTTTCATGTTCTTCATCTTCTTAACTGCCACTTAATCCAGAGTATCTAAATTTCTGCTGGTCTATATATGTGAAGATGAGCCACATGCCTGAAGCCCCTGCCACGCTCCAAGTGGAACAGAAATTTGATCCCAAGCTGCCTGCTCATGGCTCAGAGCCCTAACCATTTGGGTAGTAATTACTAAAGAGTAGATCTTTCTCGGTCTCTCCTGACATATTTGTTCCATTTGTAGAAACACTTTCCCTGGAGAGAGAGATTGAATTCTGGTTCCACACTACTAGTATACAAATACAGTTTTCATCGTTTTTCACAGACAGGAAAATTACGTTTCTGCATGTCCAGCTACAAGAAAGGATGAAAACTCCCTGGAGCAAGATTCCCACTTCTGCCCTCTCCATCCTTCTCCTGGCAACTCAGGAAACTCCCTGCTTGTTTCCCAAGATCATCTCCTAGGGTGCCTAACTGTATGATAAACATGATAAAAAAGCCTGGACACCTGACCTGGGACTGAAATTTCCATAACATGCAATGCATTTAAGAGGTAGGTGGTGTCTCACTAAGCACTGTGTCACCTAGGTACCCTACTGACATAAACTCTCCCTCCAAATCCAGGCCATAAAAGCAACAGTCATAGATTTTAAACATTTTGGGTTTGTTGGTTTTTGTTTCTTACAGCCATAAACAACTTGCAGAGCTCCTAAACTGGCTGGAATCACAAAGGAGTGACCATTGCTCCTTTGAGGCTAAAAGGTAGACTTTCCCAAGATCCAGGAGGGATGTTGCTGGTAGTATTTTAGAAAGATCCTGCACATGACCAGAAATGAGGACAACAGGTAGGTCACCAGCTGCTTTTGCTCCCTCATCTGTTATGGAAAAAGTTGGCCATATTTTGTGTCTGACTATATTTTCATATTTTAAATGAATAATTAGGTAGAATTCTCAAGAAAATGACTATTGATTTTCCAAAATAAAGTTTAATATCTTCATAAATAGGTGCTTATAGCATTGCACTGTTTATGTTAATTTGGATATCTGAAGAGCTGTCAGTAATGCTATTATACAAAAGTCCACTATATACTTTTCATCTGTTTGTTCTTGCCATTTCATCTAATTTTGCTTTGTTTAATTCTTCAGAAGGTGTAAGTCACTAATGTTCAGTTCTGTCTTTAGTATTAGTAAAACAAAGACTTTGTTTCAAAACAATTCCCTTATCTGTAGGTATTACTTAACTCTATTTACTCTCCTAGAAGTAGGTTCTAAACACTTGTAAATAATTCTACCAGCTCAGATGTTTCACATGCAGTAATAACTCGTAAATTCTGCTTTCAGCAGACTATGTCCTATTTTAAACAACTAAAGTTAGCAGAAAAAAATATTTTGAGTGAGAAGACAAAAACTAAATAAAACTTCAAGAGTCAAACTCTTTGAAAGGAAACTATAAGAATATCTCAAGTATAATTTAGAAGCAAGTATAAATTAATATTTGATATGGATGATCTACTATTTAGCCAGTCTGACTTTTTTCCTTCTTTATGAAGTGACATTTCTACAGTAATGATAACTCAGTTTCAGTCCCGCTCCTATACTACTTTTAACAAAAGCCAAAGGGTGGAGCTTTACTTTCAGAGGCTGAAAAGTTCCTACGGTTTTTTTCTAAGCAATCTGCAATTCTTTCCTTGGTCTCACCATGACTACAACCTTTATAAACATACCACAAAATTAACTAAAGTCATTCAGGGGCTTGGTTCCCAAACTTACTGGATTTCCATTAATCATATTCTGTTTGATGGTAGCTGTGAGACTGTTTGCCTCCAGAGTGTTACTCAGAAACTGGTGGCAGCAAAATCTATTCCATCATTATGGAATGGTTCATCATTATGGAATGGTTCTATGCACAGAGAACCTTATGAGCTCCTTGTGTGACCGAATCATCAGCTTTTGCATCACCATAAAAATTAGTTCAGTAACTATTTACATTCACTATTTTGATACAAAACGTTTAAGGAGTTACCACTGCAGGAAGCTTCTTTATCATGAGTTATAATGCTGTGACAGGGGTTTAGCTCATTTGCACAGAGTATACCTATTCACTCCTTACTTCTCCATAGCTGGAGAACTGGGTAGACTAGAACACTGTAAACCTCAGTGCTAAAAGCACTCAGCCTCTTGCAAAAAGCTGACAACTCTTAGCACTGCCCAGATCAGACAATTCAAACATAGCAATTTCTTCGTCTGTCCTTTTGACGAGCAGTGTATCAGTACAAAGGCTAGAGACTTTTCAGCTAATACACAGTGATGCACAGTGCAACATTCAAACTATCCGTCCGAAAGATAACACATGCACTGATATAAACAATACAAAATATAGCACAGGAATTCACTATGATTAGTTTATTGTGCTTTTGCCACTGTAGATTCATAAGTTTCAGTAGCCGTGCTACTTGAAGCGGCTCTTCAGTTTATTTCCTAAACCTACAAGTCCTCCTGATCCTTGCACTACATAGACTACAGCAGATCAGAAACTGGCCAGATTAAAAATAAATTTTAAAAAAGGGAACTGCCCAAATAGACATGAAACCTAGAAGAGCTAAGACACTTTACAAGTGCAGCTTTCCATGTCATTGAATTATCCCACCAAGATATACTACCAGGCTTTCTCATTTGTGAGATGACAGAGGGTGTTTTGCCCTCTGGTATAATCAAACTATTAGATGTGGCTACAAAAAAACAAACTGATTTTTCTTTTTTTTTTTTTCTTGGCCATGCCTACACCCTGAAGATTATGAATTCAACTGAAGTAACCAGGTGCTTTGAAATTTTCAGTGCAAGACCTAACAGAAATCTTGACTATTTCAAATGCTGTACAATGCCACTTTTTTAAAAGTGGGGTGGAGTGTCTTTTTGTTGATGATTTTCTTCTCCAGTAGAAGTCCGTGGAAGTCCTCATGTAGAATTTCCCTCATTGTATTCTTCAACTGAAAAATAATTCATCAGCTGATCTTTATTGCATAGAAAATTGAATCCTATTTGGATCAGTTTGCTTTCTGTTGTAGAAGGAAAAGGCTACCATTTTACTGTATAAAGAAAGCCATAACTAGATGAGTAAAATGTGTGGAGGAAAAAGCAGCTTAAATACTAGCATGCTGATGAAATGATATCATCAAGATGAAATGATTATGTGGTCTCCTTGAATAGGTGTACACCCAGCCACTATGACTCTTGCCATTTCCTCAAATTGACCCAGAAGGCTCACATTGTTATGTCTGTGCTAATCTGCACGATCCTCCCTTGCACGCTGACTTTGCAAGGACAGCTGTATTTCTGCAATCAGTTGAAATGCTTCTTTTGAAAATGTGGTTATTCTATACATGGTTTTTAATGAGGTATTACTATAAGGACTGTACTGTGTAGTCCCCCTAAGGATAAACTTACTCCAGATGAAAAGGATCATCTGGTTTAAAATAGTTAAAGTTGATTTTTTTTCTGATTTACTTTCAGCTAACTATAACAGGAGATAAGAGATTTACCCTTTTTAAAACAGGGCCTAATCCTGCAGTCTGCACAGCCTGATTGAAAGAGTTACATTTAGCTGAAAAATATGTATTTGTGAACTGTATCCTCAAATTCCAGAAATATAGACTGAAAATTAGAACTGAAATGTTTGGAGATCCCTCACCAAATCAAGCCCCTACAAATCTTGGTGCTGACTCATACCATGTCTATCAGACCCACTAAAGTCTGTACTATGTGACTGAAAATATCCAGGGATATCAACCCATACCAACTTTCTCTTCTTGTGCTTTCCAGCTTCTAAACTCCCTTAGGAAAGACTCAGGACTGTGCTAGTTTCTTCCACTGTAAGTTTCTTTTTCTTATATTAATAGTAGTGCCTCTGGAACCAAAAAATAACCCTCATCCTTCTTTCCTGGCTCCCATACCAGCAATTCCTGATACGCATTTTTAAACTTTTACTATTACCTTGACCATTCTCCCACTGCAAAATATCTGAATACTTCTGCAAAGAGCAGATTTATATATCATAAAGAATGCAGCGTGCAAGTGGCCCAATTATTTTCTTACATCTGTTTAGAAGAAAGAGTTTGCACTTTATTTGAAAGGCAATGAGTACTGTATAACTCTTCTCTCTGAAACAAAAAACAAACATGCCAAGTGCATTGGAAAGACATGGCTTGACCTTATTCCTTCAAGAATACAGCATTTGATTTGATTATGGAAGTTTTCAGAAGTGGGAAGTTTAAATGATTTGTTTCAATTTGCACTTATATGACCATAGTTCCTCATTCATATGTTTAAAAAATTCTGATTAGAAGAAAATAATTATCTGAATTAAAAAAATTATAGTGATAGCTTTTCCCTATATTTTATGATCCATTGCATCTGTATGCCCAGTGACAAGTAAAGCCAATGTAACCTCTTTAGAAAAGGACACTACAGCATTTTCTACTTGCTTCCAGCAATGCTTTTAATGCAGCTGCTCTTGCTATACCTAATATATTTAGTTACAGTAGCCATGAAAACCTCAAAATGGGTATAAGGTTCTGCAGCTTCAGCATATTACAAGTTTAGCAGTCTCTGGGAATGATGAGCCATCTATTTGATCTTCACGATAGTGTACAAAGTGCCGGAGTTTAACACCAGAAAATTCTTTTGTTGGGTCAAACATTACTATTTTTATTAACATTTTTAAACCCAAAGAAATTAAATAGCATATTACATTTTTGACACAGCTTTGAGAATGGTAGATGATGGAATATTTTGCTTCACTTAAATACTTATGATTAAAAACTGTGTTTCCTAAAGGGATTTTTGCCTGAGAAAGCCAGACTAGATTCAGAATTAATATTTATTTATTTATTGTACTTCCCAGCCCCCCACAGAAGTCAAGACAGACATATAAGCCTAAGTAAAGCACAAAAAGAAAGTTTTTTACAGGTGATTATCAGCTAAACTAATCTCTTCTGATTTGTTATTCATCTCAAGATCCAGCTCTGATAAAAGCTTTGAGGAATTTTAGCAGAGCCCTAAAATTGAGATATTTTTTATTAAAGCAAGATCCAGAGCTTAGCCTCAGCACTAAGAACATACAGCTACCAATCCTTTGCACATCTTAAAGGTAAGAGAGAGAGAGAAAGGGAAAGAACGTTCAAGCACTGAGATTTACTGAAAGGGTATGTTTTAAAATTTTATTTAATTGAAAAAGTTTTGTAAAACAAAATCTAATTATCTAGTGCCTCTCTAGCATTTGCTTTTAAAAGAAAAATTCTGCAACCCCAACTGGACTGTTAGTTAAAACTCAAAAATCTCAGGATCAACAACCTACTAGTCTACCTGAGACAAAATAGAAATCAAATAAGAAAAATTCAGGTCAACATAAAAACCTTTCTTTTGCTTTGGAACAATCTAACCCAATAAAATTGCTCTTTGGCAGTATAGGATTATATGGTCTTTTAAAAGATAGATTCAAACTTACCAAAATAAATTAGAGCAGGAAAATTTTTTAATAAAGACATAATCCACGAAAGTTTTGAAACTGGCTTCACGCTACAAGCTACAGTTTGAATGTGAGATCAGTCACTATAGCAGAAAGGTAAATTGCATTGTATTTACAGTAAGAAGAAAGAAATTCATAACACATCTTACTTTATTGTAATTAATGTTTTGCTATGTCTAGACCATCCTTCCATCATTTTTTTCAATATGTCATGCATATGTTCCTTAAACAAATGTAGTCTAGACTCATCTTTAAAATGCTGTGTTTGGGAAAATCCCACTTAACGTATCCAAAAGCTGTCTTAGGCATTTTTCTGGTTTAGGAGCTAAGGCTTGACAGCACTGGCCTTTTAACCTAGGGCTCTCAATACATTTAGGACAAACTCCTCATATATCTTCTCATAGCAGACAATGTTTGTAGTGCTCACAGTGTCTCAAAAGTGAAAAAAAAAAAAATTACTAAATTCTTCTTAACACAAACATTTAGATAGCCAGGTGTTAATATGAAATATCTAACAGCAAGGTTCTTCAAAAGGTGAAAAAATACAATGCCAGATAATCAAAATAAAATTTAATGTATGATTGAAACCTAGTATGTTCAGAATTACAGTCTGGTAAAATGGGTCTGACAGAAAATGAAGAAACAATGCTCTAGTCAGTTCATCTTTACAGAATCATAAGACTCCTCCAGATATTCTGGATATATAATGAAACGCAACCAGAACAGCATGGAATGTATGTAAATGAATAGAAGACATCTTCCTATTAGTGAATTTTTTTCCCTTTCTTGGCTTCAGAAGAGCAACTGTGCTTCCACACAGCTAGCGCAATTAAGTCATATTCCTCAGAAGGATGATAAATATATTCCAATGGGACTCACCTCTCTTCTAGACCATATCTTGCTTTAATTATGATTCAGTTCAAAAGCATATCAAAGTAATGTATTTTGGCAAAATGAAGATATTTTACTCACTACAAAGGACTGTAAAACTTTGTGGCACTCAAAATATTCACTCATATCAGGAGATGAAAGGTCGGAAGTGCGGGAGTCGTGGTAAAGTTAGTCATCCTTTCCACTAAGTTTGCAATGGTTCTGACTTGGACACATTCCAGATTTCCTTAATCATATTAAATAATAACATGGAATAGCGCTTTCCCCCTTATAAATGGCAAATCATCACAGCTTGAAATTTAGAAAAAACAAATATATCTGGGCAAAAGTTTCTGGAGGGGGAGAAGATATCATCTTCTTTTTTTTTTTTTTTTTTTTTTTTCTTCTCTGCAAGGGCACCTGAAAAAGTGAGGAAGGAAAGGGGAACTACAAAGACTGTCCAGCCTAAAGTTTCTGGGGTAGGTAAGGAAAGTTCTGAAACTGTTTTACCATATTCTGGTGGTCAATTGGACTTGAAACCCCATTCAACAGATGAGAACAACTACAGCAGCAGCAGCTCATACCTCACTCTATGCTACCACCTTTGACTTGGGAAAGTGAGATGAGGTGGCACAGATCTGGTTGTCCCTCATGACCAGAATTTAGCTCTTTTTGTTGTTGGAGAGACATACAAAAACCTGAGTGAACTAGAGAAAGAGATCAGAAGTCTTTCACTTTGCTGTCTATAGCAGAGAGCCTTTGGGACTTGAGAATCTGCACTTGAACCCCACTCTTGCTCTTCCTTCACTTCAGAAGTTTACAGTTCTCAGCTATGAGAATGAAAATACAGGACTGGGATCTGAGGTTGTGTCTTGCCAGGACTGACCTTCAATGGGCTGGTCAGACACATCTTCTTATGCGTATATGTAGAAGAGTACCCATATGTATATATTTTAGCATATATACATCTGTGTGTGTAAAAATTGCACTTTCTGTCCCATGTAGGTTACAATACTCATGGATTTAAAAATAATGTTCTCTTCAGCAGTGTTTCTTAGGAGAAACAGCTCTCTAAGTATTTTGCTCTTGAAAATTTATGGAGCTAAAGATTGTCATTTCTACACACACTGAGACCAAACTGGTTGACCTCATTAATGTTTATAAATATGTAAAGGGCGAGTGTCAGCAGGACGGTGCCAGGCTCTTTTCAATGATGTCCAATGACACAAGCTGAAACATAGGAGGTTCCACAAAAACATTAGAAAAAACTTTTTCACTGTGAGGGTAACAGAGCACTGGAACAGACTGCCCAGGGAGATTGTGGAGTCTCCCTCTCTGGTGACTTTCAAAACCCGCCTGGACGCGTTCCTGTGTGGCTGCCCTAGAGGATCCTGCTCTGGCAGGGGGATTGGACTAGATGATCTTTTGAGGTCCCTTCCAACCGCTGACATTCTGTGATTCTGTGAAAAGGTTATACACTAAACCTTAAATCTTGGTCAAATCATGGACATATGCTGCTGCAAAATTTACTATATAAAATCCTAGGAAATTCCAGAAACGTTTTTCCTCTTGACATTAACTTAAGTGGCTTATTTTATATGGCTCATGATATGCTCTAATAAAATACAGTGAACACTTTAAAAATGCATTAATTTTCCTTTACATAAGAGAACTGTGTGATCTTGGACAAAATAATTGGTATAAAAATATTTAATAACACTTAAGTTTCTGATGATTTATGTTTTTTGAGGAACCCAGCAAAGTAAGGAGGGGACCCAACTGTATGTTTGTAGACTATGTCATTTCCAATTTATTAACAAGCAGGAAGCAAGAGAAAAAGGATTATATGTTCTCCTTCCCCCAGCCTCTTTCAGAAAAGCAAACTCTCAAAATGGTTGGAGAAGTTCCAGAAGAGGAGTTTTGTGTCTCTCAATTTGGGATGAAGCAACTGGCAGGGCTCTGTGCCAAAAAGGTGTTGGCTGCCATCATAGCTGTACCCGACGTGGGCTTAAAAGAACAGGAAAGTGTTCCTATTTATTTTTAGTTGTTTTCTTACTCCTTCTTCTTTTGAAGAAATTCTTATAAAAACGTTTATCTTGTCATCATGTGAAAATTATGTAGTATATTTTCAGTATTAGAGGGTTATGTCCACCCCACTGTGGGTTATATATCAAGATTCCTGCAGCTGTTCTGAAAAGTATTTTACTCTGAAGATACTCCAAAGTTCTGGTTGACTTGAATTTGGAATAAGGATTTTGCCATTATATGCTTTATGAGAGGGAGACTGGTAAACGTCTGGACTTTGGAACTGACTTTGTGATATTTGGACTGCGCATACACATCATGTGGTGAATTCGCATGTGGTGTTCTTATGCAAACAATAAAAACAAAACAAAGAAAGAATTAAAAGTGCATTTTAGAAAATGAGTTTCAGCATATGACTAAAACAATCCCATAATAGCAACAACTTTGCGGTAAAGGTACATACTTGCCAAAAAATATCTGCTAGTGTGGAAGCCTAGTATTCAAAATCCTCAGCTTAGCAGCAGTACAGATTCTGTTTCTTAGTTAACATAGAGCATCACAGAACAATTAAGTGCAGTCCGGAGACAGTGCTTCAGAGCAAGATGCAGTAATCAAACCTAATGGGGCAAAATCTTGCTCAGATTTTCAGCAGTACAGATCACGCTGTATGAATCTGGATTTACACTGGTTTAAATGGCACAAATTTGGCCCACAATGTACCTGTGGGGAAAAAAAAAAAGTAAGAATCCCAGAAAGTAAATATTATGGACATGGGGGGGGTTAGGTGCACTTGTTTAATCTAATGCTTAAAGGCACTGACAAAAGAACGGCTCTTATTACTGAAGACAATATACACAATTCTACATTTCTTAAATACTGATCCCTTGAATGCTAACAACTTCTGTTATTTACCACAGTTGAACTAAAATTCAGATGCTACTGCAGAACAGGTAACGGATAAACAGAAAAACATCTTGCCTGTCTAAATCATAACTGAGGGCTTAATGTAGTAAAGAAGATATTGTCCGCATGTTTTCAGTAGTTGGTTTCCTTTCAGATCAAAGGGCTACAGTTCTTAGAACCATTTATACTGGAGATTACACTTGCTCTGCCTGGACTTTTCCTAAGGGGCAGCGTTTTCCCCAATGCACTTGGTCAAATCTTTCATCTACTACTTTCTTTCTGTAGAAATACAGTATTGTGGTCAAAAAAAAAAAAAACACAGCAGAACTGTACTATTTATTACACTTACATAGTTCTGCAGCTAGAACCAATCGACTACTGTAAAATACTTTCCACAAGTGTTAACTCAGAGTTTTAAAAAGATATATGTATTTCAGCTCAGCTTTTCTCAAATTGAAGCACACTTCAGGAAATGTTTACTGAAAGACATGTTTACATGTGTCTTCCAGCTAAGAATTATTACACATACTCAATCAGGACAAAGAAACACAACTTGCAAACTATCTCCCTGATTATTGACTGTTATCTTTCAACTGGCAATCAGCAAAAACAGACAGCTGATAAGGGAGCTAAAAATGAAGACTCATGAAGAGTAGTCAAAACCAACTCTGAATGGTGAATACACTTGATGAAACCGAATTATTCATTAGTAATTCACCGTAAAGAAGGAAAAATTTGTGAATTTTGCTCCAAAATGTTTTAGAATACTGCAAGGGAACATTTAAGACACATTTGATGCTGAAAAGAAATATAATTTAAATCAATGGTTAATGACAAGAGTTTCAGAGATACTACAAAATTTTGTCAATCGGCACAAGGTAGGATAACAAAATTTAATTTCTTATCATAGAAACTGAAAAAGATAGCTGAAATTGAAAAATACAAAACAGGACAATAATATTTTTTTTAGTTGCTTAGGATGCCTTCCTCTGTTATTTTGCTCTTTTACTCAAGGGATATATTGTAATGTATTTGAGCCAACAACTCTAGTACATGTTTGAATAATAGATTACTGTGACCTAATAAGGGTAATTTAAACAATTTTTGGCAAGTCTCCATAGACTCAGTGTTGGATTCTTTTTTTCCTCTAATAATTAGTAGTACTCTACACACAAAATCACAACAGGATTTTCAAACCCAAAGATTTAAAAATATTTACAAGATTTAAGCATGGCTCATAAAACTTTGGGTTGACTCATTTACATGAGCTCCTTATAACTGGAAAACTTTACTTATTGGGTTTTGGTCAATTTTTCAAGTCTACCAACAAGTACTGTGTTAGAAATAAATATTACACATACAAAACCGTATTAAGATAATACAAATGCTGTACGTTACAGCAAGTTTGTCACAGCAGCAGTTGTAGGAGTGCACATGACAGATGGGTAGAACTGCATCTTAACTGCCTAGTGCTAGAGCCTGAATCTTCATAATTAGTTTCGCTACTGGCTTCATACAAGCTCAAGCAAGACTGGAGAAAGGATACATTTAACTAGAATAGAGGTACATTTTCAAACTGCTTTAGGAAGTCTGAAACAAAAAAAAAACACAAAAAACCACAAAGCTAAAAAACTTTTCCTTCTCTCTTTGTATCCTCAAGAATGTCCTCCTCTAACGGTCCACGTGTCTCTGCTGTAGATTAGTTATGGACCTTTCATGGTGAGGAGGTAATTCCCTTAATGTACTATACACCATAGGATATCCTCCTCTGTTTCATGTTCTGACATTGCTGAAGTTTAGAAAAGTGTTTCATGTGGTGCTAGACCCTATTTAAATAGGAAATTACAAGAACAGACTGAAATTTATTTTTCTCTAGTTTTCCAAAGAGAGTACAAGAAGCCTAGGTAAAAAAAGGATTGTGACTACATCTTGTATTAAAAGTACAGTCAGAGTTTTCTCAGAATTTGATATTAACCTCTAAAGATTTATTTCCAATATTGTGATTGGTAACACAGTGGTGCTGATACAGTAAAATGAGATCTATACTGTAACTGCTAGGAAGTTTACTCATAGAAAATGTAGACTTCACATCAAACAGTAACAACATAAAAATAATTTATGTTGAATGCAAAAATGACTGCTCTGAACACATGACTCTTATTATAAGTATACTTCCTCTGTAACAGAGGCATGTAAAAATTAAATTAACTCAGAAATAAAGATATTTTGTTACACAAATTATGCCTCAAACATGGTCCACATTTCAAGGGGCATGCAGACAAGAGTTAAATTTACAAAGCTCTAAAAATATTATACACAAGCTTTCTAGCAATCATAATTCTACACGGCATTTGCAAAAGCAAAAAAAATAGTCAATATTTCAAATGTTTTTTAACAACGTGTAGTATTTTACTTGTTTGTGCAATAACTTCATGTTAGTTTTTTAAGAAACTGATATTACAATTTAAAAAGTCCCAGTTGTGGTACAGCTTTAAACACGCAGCCTCTCATATTTAGTTTTCTCATAAGAATATGTATTCCTCAGAGAGAAGAAAAATATAAAGAAAATGCAACTATGATTTTCAATAAATAAATAAATAACAAACTAAAGAAGAGTAAGTTGCCTTTGTTCACATTTATATCGGATCTGGTACTTTTTTCTTTTTTGCTAATAAGGCAAGGGGAAAATTTTTCTGGGGGGAGGAGGGAAGCATTTCCAGATTTTTTAAACAAAACCAATAGCATCATTAACAACGCTTTGTGTTGAGAATCATTTCCTCAAAGGACCATCTAACTTTGGTGAGGAACATGGAGCATTTACTTCACCTACTCTTTTCACTGTTTAAAGCCTGGTAACCATTAGTGTTATCGGTTAGGTTCCAGTGTAAATGTTCTGCAACACTGCAACCATCCTCTCCTCTCCTTCTCTTCCCTTTAGAACTGAAGCTAGCGGTTGGAAGAAGAGGAACAGAAAGTACTGGGAATGAATTCTGCTTAGTCTTCAAAGTTATGAATATTAGGAATGTTATGAAAACTGGAAGACTTCTCTGAGAGATGAGTGGTAATTGGATTGTCATGCTTGAATAAGACATCAAATATTTAGCAAAAAAATCTTTAAAATATCTATTAGCCCCTGCAGTTAGAAAAAACCCAATAAAAAAAAAACAAGCAAAAAACAAACAAAGAAAAACCTGAACCAAAATTTAAAATAATCTCACAAAAATCCTCTCTATTCTCAACGAGCAAATAGTCTCATATTTTAAATTGATGAGTTTTTCAGGGAATAAAACACAGTTCCAGGTAATCTAAGTTTCATCTGGAGTTTTATACGAAAGAAAATACCAAGAGTTTCTGAAGAGCAAAAAAATTTCTTCTTAAAATATCTAAATTTCTTAGAAGTTACAGACTTATAATCCAGTATGTGCAGAGATCTTTACACATCAGAACAAACACTTTAAATTACAGTTAGCGGCAAAAAAAATCATCAGCTTTCTAAGACTTTTTTTTGAGATACAAGGCCTTCACACAAAAAAATAGCCATTAGAAGAGTTTTCCTTGAAAGAAAGGAATATCCGATCCTCTTCCCTTGTGAGTGAAAGTGGGCAAGTAAAAAGTAGGAAAAAAAGTCCCAGAAGAAATATTGAAGGTACAATTCAGGTCAATACATGAACGTTTGTTTTGGAGAAGCTCAGTGTAATTAAGCACCCGTTCTACCCAAGTAAAGATGATTTGGAAAGGTGTTTTCTTTTTATTTCCAGGAAAACCTTGCAAAAGATGCTAGGTTCATGAAAATAATATGCCAAAGTAAAACTGCTGTGCTTGCACTCATCCTGTGTTTTTAATATTGCCTATTTGTCCAACTCTTGGCTTTAGCTGTGCTGCCAGCTAGCTGTTGAGCAAATAAGAAAAGTTCAGTGTAAAACATGGTAGTGGAAACAACAATATTAACAATTTCTTTGTACTTTTAGGTACAAAATTATAGTACAATTAACACCTCCCAAAATCAGTTAGTCCATACCTTGTTGAGACTTAACTTCAGAAACTGCAATCGACAAAAAGCATCTAGCTTCTACTTTCACTACCTCACTGTGTTTGTGTTTATGCTACATATATACAGAGATATTAAAGCAAATGGGGAAAAGTAAGGAATGATATTTTAGAAATTCTGTGTAAGGGCTACTAGCTCCTATGCTTGGTTTCTCCCTGAAGACTAATGTTTTGGGGAACTTTTAATATTTGAATTTTACACGCAATTCAGGATAACCTAAAGGAAATAAATTATTCTATATTAATGTCCATAAAAACATCGAAAAACCTCCAAGAAAGGTTAGAAAAAGCTAAAAAATTCTTCAGGTCAGACCTGCTTTAGAATCATACAGAAAGACACCAAGGCTATTCGGGTACTGATGTCTGGAGGAATTCCCCCAGGTTGTTATGGACACAACAGCGTGTGTCCCCGGACCTGGATATTTGCCTGAAGCAGATCCTAACTTCAGACACCCAGGAGAGCACAACACAGAGCTGTGAGAGCTGAGACCTGGGGACGTGTCACATTCTGCCTTGACCGTGAGACTGAAGCTTTCTTCTGCACAGGTATCTTCTGAGACAGTGGATTCAAACTGATGTCAGACCATTTGTCCGCAAGACATTTTTACAAATCTGAACTAATACCAGTGATGGGGCTAGATTGGGGGTTTTTTCCTATTTGGAACTGTTCTTAGCCAACTGTTCCTTCTCTCCTACCCATTTTAAAAACTTTGGTGAGAGAGGAAGTTTCATCTAGTTGTTGATGGCTCCTTTGCAGTTGTTGATGGCTCCTTTGAAGCTTTTTGCTTCAATTCTCTTGAACTCAGTACACATTTCGAAGCCAAGAGACTGCTGAAGGATTCTTGTACCAACTGCAGTGCCTATTCAACTAGTTAACCATCTCCCTTAACATTCCTTTCTTTCCACTAAAAACCAAACACCACCTTACCCCCATCCCCACTGCCCAAAAAAACCCCACACAAACCAAACCCAAAACACCCATGAGTAGTGGTGAAGGGGAACTCTTATTCTTACTTCTGCAGCCACTTATATATATATACACGCACACACCTACTAATCTATGACAAACATCTATAGGTAAACAAAATGCTGGTCACTTAAACATTTAAATAAAAAACGTATTATCACCCAAATTCACATAAGGAATACAAAATGTGCCTTCAAAGAAAATTGATAATTGATCCATTCTTTTGAGAGTAGAGCATTTTTAAATGTTGTTGCTGCCCTGAAATAAAACCTCACTATGCTTGCTCTCCAGTATTAACCAGAAAAAGAAACAATACAAAAAAAAGAACTCAAGATGAATTATTCAACACATACATTGTTATGTATTTTGCAAAATTTCAATCATTATGGAAAAGTTTCCTAGACCAAGCAAGATGAACATCCTTTGTCCACTTTTGATCTAAACTTTCGAGGTCTAGTCATATGAATTTGTGAAAAAATCTCCCAGAATAGGCAACAGGAAAAGTATCATCAAAATTAATTACCATGTGGAACCCTGATGACAATTTATGAAGATATTCCACATCCTAGAAAACTTTAGTTAAACTGAACACACAGCATTAACTTAATTGAAAAAGTTTTAGAAGAGCATTGTGACTTAGACTATACAAATACTAGTGCTCCCTCCCCCAAAATCCTATGCTTTAAATTTTGAAAGTGAGGGAGGTCACAATTAAACTTCAACATTGAAAACAAATTGCAAAACTCCAGAAACAAAGTTAAGGTTGGCTAGACAATCATTTACTATGTTGTGCACATACTCGCCCCTTTTCCTTAGCACTCCTCCCTCTTCTTTTTAAATTAGGGTCTGTCTTTAACTCATTTTTAATTGCTAACCAACCTTCTGAAATCAGTAATATTTAAACAGCTGACCAATTTTGGAAATTGCATTGTACACGCGTCATTTTCTCTGAAAAGTTAAAACAAACTAAGGAATAAAGAATTTAAGAACATTTAAATGTAACCCATGCTCAGTATGTTCCCTTCAGCTTTTACACTGTGAGTACCCTCCAACAGCTAGGACTAGAGGCTTGCTTATACTAAGATTTCAGCTATGCAACAGAATTTTAAAAAACTGGCTTACTTGTTACTTAAATGTTTTCCTTTATCTGGTTTATTTATAAAACTTGCGTAAATCTCATTAAAACTGACTTCAGTTATATAATCTAATCTGTGTGTGTACTTACTTGCTAAAATTAAACAAATGAAAAAATTCACATTAGGCTGTCAATTTCAGAGGTTAGCACAAATGCAATTAGACCAATTTAAACCTGTTATAAAGGATTAGAATATCCAACTAACCCAACCCTTTTCCTTATTACATTCATTTGGAAGTGTCTGACCTTTTATTTTTGATTCGGGATCTGTTCAATTGTCAAAATATATCTCTTTCTGCATTCTCTACACACTTAGGAAACAAAATAGCAGCCTCTGTTTCTGCAGAGCCTGACCTAGTGCTAGGAGGTCAAGAGTAAGCCATTCCCTGGTTTTATTTAACTGCTGCAATCACACTATTACCCCGTAGTAAGGCTGTGTCTACATTGCTTTTGAAAACCAGAATTTCAGGGCTGTTCAGGTGTTTTTCCATGCTCTACCAAGTTCTCCGTGCACCGAAATAATTCTGCCAGGAAAGTGACCTTCTCAGTAAGAAACTTGATCTTAGAGGTATCAAATGACCTGAAAAGATCTTTCAGCAGTTTGGTCAGGGTAACATTAATAACCTAGTCCACGGGAGAATATTATGTAACAAAGCCTGTGCGAATTTGATGAATGTGGACTGCAAAGAAACTGACATACCCCCAACACTGCTCACCAAGCAGCAAATGAATGAATTCCAACTGACTACGACTGCAGAACCAGGAGATGTCAGGTGGGCAGACTTCATGAACTTGCTCAAGAAGTTGCAATACTGTATTAGCACATCAAAAATGCTAACAGCATCTTCTCACCCTTGAACTGAAACATGTAAGAAATGTGTTATTATGCTTTTTTATAATACTCAAGTAGGGTACCACAGCAGCTGCAAGTACAGTACCATTAAAACATATCAAGGAATGTATACTCCAATACATATACATAGTACATCAAACTGAAAAATAACTACCGACTGTGCTTTGAAACAGTCTGAAAAAACTTAGATTTGATGTAGTTTACAAATCTGGAAAAAAGGAATTTTGTTTTACTATAATCAGCATTTTTATTTGAACATAAGTCTCACCTTCTAATTATATACTCATAAGTCACCCCAAAATCCCATGTATTTAGGAGTTGCAATGACCCATCATTACTTGCTCTAAGCTGATAAAAGGCTAATGGAATGCCAAGTCAGCAGTTCAACCAACACGAGCTATATGTTTCATAGTTAAGGCTGCTGTATGAGCAATGTCCTGTACAAAAATCTCCTGCATAAAATCGCTCGTGGAACACACCAGTTTCTAAAAATGAGGCTATGTTGTACAAATAACTTTAAGCCTAACGAAGAAAACTCTCTGTTGCTGGAACATTGAGCTTTAAAGAAAGAAAAAACTTCATGATCCATTAAAGCCTTGCATATTTAACTTTTATTCTCCTCTCAGCGTGGAAGAGGAAAACACTGATTTTTGTTGTGAGTGAGAATTTTTTTTAAACATTAATTGCTCTAAATATGTCAGCAGTGCAGGCTTGGTAGTCTTCAAAAAATATCTGGAAGCATCACAACCTATAGCATATTTTATAGGAGGAATAAACAGCCTATTTCGTCTAATGGAAAGCTACCACAAGGAAGAAAGACAGTTTTTGCTCTATCCCCACCTTATGGCTAGATAAAGAATTTTCGTATTACAGTATACGTATTTCTGAATCTTCTTCACTTACTGTATCACCATAGCCAGAGAATATTTACTATTTGTATTATGCAACTCAAGATTCTTTTTTTGCAATGATGCACTCCTCCACGTACAAGCACAGTGAAACTCTGACGCATAAATGCCCACTCGAGCACCTGTGTCGGTTTTCAGAATCAAACAGAATAGTGATTTTTGTACACAAGTTCATATATTCCTGTTGATTCCATTAGGATTTAAACAGCTAAATCTCTCCATAGATCTGATCTTCACAGATACACCATCTCTAATATTCCCACTTTTTTTCAGTAGTCTCAGACCTAAAAATCAGGTGATTTATACAACTCAAAATACTAAAAATTTACATGCCCTGCAAATTAAAACAGAAGTATGCACAAATCTAGTTTTAAAGCTTTCACAAGTATCTTCTCTTCTTTGCTTATGCTGCAAGCAAAATGTGACCATGAGAGCTAGAACAGTGCATACTCCTCACAAGACTTACTCAAGTTCACAAACACCAGATCCTCTTCAATAAGTCACCCCATACATGAGATAAAACAAAAGTAGCAGTAGCACCGTTCCAAAAAGGAAAATGCTCTCTTCTCTCATAGTCACACGGTGATCAATAAACAAAAAAGTGCCTTAATCACTTGTGATACCACTCACTGGCCCAGGAACTAACATTAGCTGCATGAAAAGTTGAAAAACCAAGAGCCACCAGTAGTACTTTTGCCAAATTCTTCTGTTTCTTCATTTTGACTCTTCCCTCTTTCATTGATGGTCATAGCAAAAGGGCAGGGTAGGATGTGAAACAGGAGAACATTGGGAAAGCTGCAAAGAGAGAGAGAATGAAAAAAATGGATAATGTCTTAGTGTGCCTTTAATTTTTTTAGGCCTTCTATTCTGCTTTCTTGAGGAAAAAGTCATAACTGTATTGCCTAAGCACCTCTCCTTCCCAAAATCTCTTGAATCTTACCTTTAAAACCAGAGAAAATTCAATAGTGAGTCAATAGCCTCAACAGTTTCTGAATGTTAAATTTCTCAAAGTTTCATGAAAACAGTTGAATAGAAGAGACACCTTATTAAGGTATCAGCATGACTCTCCTCTCAATAATCCTTTCTTTTTTCCTTCTAAAATCAGGAACTCAAAGAGAACCCACCTTCCCTAGAACTTCTACCACAGATCTAGTAAAAAAAAAAATTCTAGAACTACACACTTTTTCGTCATTAAATACAGATTCAATAACAGAAAATAGACTATTAATATATCCTCCAAGGTTATAGTAATTGAAAGTGTTCAAGAGTATTTAGACAATACTGCTGTAAGGAGTTTTGATTTTAAAAATCCAGTAAGGAATACTGGGTAGAAAAGAGACTCTGTGTATATACACGAATATAATTAACCCTATGGTGAATATTCAAGAAGATACTAGAGAAACATAATAGCATTGTGTATTTCTGAATGCTTAACCACACGACATCAACCACATGAATTTTCAGTAAGCTTTTATTTAAAGTTTAAGAATGAAACTTCAATACTTGCCTGCTTCAGCTATTATGAGATGTTCACGAAGTACTGGCAGTCTAGTGATAGGACACATTCTGACTCAAACTTCTCAGAGCTTATAAAAAAAAACCAAAAATCCTTCTCCTAATAAATAGTACCTTCTTAACCATGAATACAGGCCAAAACCACTGTATAAAATATTTTTAAAAAGTACAATAGTTGCTGGCTTTAACCCTTCCCCGCCTCTCTTCCCCAATAGTAACTGAGCATCCTTCTAGTACATAGAGAATGAAAATATTCCACCAAGCACAGAGTGGATCTTGCTCCTGGGCAACTCAGAAAAAGTTAAAGTGGACATCAAAACAAGTTCAAAAAGAAGCTACAGCACTCAAACAATTGCACAATGTGGAAAGGTATGTATACACAAGACTATAAGAAAGTATTTCAGGCAAAAATTAAGAGAAAATATTTCTAACAAAGGAAAATCTAGCACTACAATAGAATTGTTAAATCACCGTCAATAATCACAAAGAAAAATATAAACACAGTCAGATCTCCCTTATTCCTGAGAATGTACTTCAGATTATTAAATGCAAATATTCTCTACACATGCATGTTCTCAGCTTTCTTTGTGGACTCCAAGGCAGTAAGAGAAGAAAATGCAGAATAAGGAATCTAATCAACCTTACAAGAAGCAGGTTGAACTAAGCCCTCTGAATTAAGTAAAGCAGCAGAGTCATTCTTCCTTTCTGCATACTGTAAAAGAATAGCTCTTCACAGGTTGTACAGAATTTTAAAAGTACATGAACATGATATGAAATTTGAAGTTCTGGCACTGATCCAGTTTCCTCAAACTACAAAAATATTTATAAAATGCATCTCTTTTTAGCTGAGTTTCTAGAACATACTCAGTTACATGTTAAACAAAATTAGACTACTCAGTACATAATGTTTTCAAAATTCTTTATTTTGAAAATACCGTGCATATGAAGGATCAACTACCACATATCCCACAAAACTGTATTACCAGCTCAAAACGTGAGATTCAACTATATCTTCATCAAAATATTTATTAAACAAAGTGTTCAGCAATTGTTTATAAATATTAGCTCCAGAATAGAATACAATTTTAATTTAAGAAGGTATTTTTATCTAATGTACATTTCCAGACTTCTGCCCGGTTAGGATGACACTCAAAAGGGGGGAGGAAGTAGCCTGGCACCCATGCCAACTTATCTTTACTATTTGTACAGGGTCTAACTTCAAAAACATCACCTGTGCCAGATCTTATCTTTTCCATAACATCCGTCTATCCACACCAACTGAATTAGAGACCACCAACTTGTCTCATATACCATGTTAGACAATAAGCCAGCTTAACAGTTCAGAACATGATTTAGAAATACAAAATATGTATTCTTTTCCCAGCACACAGAAGTCTTAGCTTGCTTTTCAAAGTCATTTAAAAAATATGAGGACATTTATAAATAAATTCAAGCCAACATATTAAATATACTAGTTTCTACAGCGATTGTTTTGAAATCCAGGATTTTGTTTAGCTAGTAGATCTGCTTTGAACTGCATAATCTATAGTGGATTTAGTGAAACCTGCATTTTTATTACTCTCATCCTTTAAAAAAAGTTTCACACTTCTAACAATAAATGTCGTATCATATCTGAAAAGTGACTATGGGATAGGCATTCCTCCATTATTATGGAAGAAATAAGGTACATCAAGTCTTAAATGACAAGTGACACACAGGTTAAAGTTATGCATGAAGTGTACTAAAATACACACTGCAAGAATCTTCTAAGGCTTTTTTTCAGAGAAACAGTAAGATATTCAGAGTAAGGAGACAGACATCAATAAAACTACATACTTCCACAAGTGCAAAAGCTGGCTCACAGGATCTCACATTAGTAATAAAACACAGAAAAACATGCTTTGAAATTCCAGTGGTCTGTTTTCTAGCCTCTGCTTTTCTTTAAAATAACCTGCAAAAAGAAAACAAATATTTTTCATTGCTTCTATCACTACAACCCAGGCAGCAGTAAAAGATCCAAACAGAAAGGTTCACCTAGCCAAACAATCCATTTCCAAGAGTAAAAAGTCTAGCTGAAAGGTTAGAAGTAAAGCAAAAACATACAAAAAATGCTATACCAGAAAGTATCTTTTTTAAAAAAAGAAAATTCATAACCAAGAATTCTGTAAAGTAAAAAGCTTATTTTAAAAATGAATGCTGAGAAATGGCAATAGCACTCTCAAGCCCTCAGCAGACTCCTTGAAGCTCTTACCCTATTAGGCCTAGACAAAAGAAAATTATTTGCAATTCTACATCTACTATGTTTAATCTTTGTTTGCAATGCCTTATTTCTTTCTATATCAAGAGTGCCCAGATCCTTGGAAGGACATTTTTTAGTTTGGAGTTTAGGTTGAAAAATGAATTTTAAAGCCCAAGTGGGACCATTTAAGTGTTAACATTATTAAAATACAGGCAGTTTCTCCTTTCTTCTCATCTTAAAGAAAAATAAATAGAGCACAAAAATGTTCAAATAATGTTAAGATTGCAGTTAAAAAGAAATTACGAATGTGTAAGATTCCAACTGTAACATTCACTTGGCTACCCTATGCATCCTGTATATATTTCTGTTACTATAGTAATAGAAAGTATCAAACTAAGCATTTCATCAGAGGAAAAAAAAAATACTGAAGATAAACAGAAACCATAGGACCCCAATATCAGATAACACTGAGTTTTTGCTCTCCCAGCTTGCCCTGCAGCAGCAGGTGTCTGAACAGATAACTCAACAAATCAAAAGAGACCAAGTTCTTTCATGGAACCTAGGCAAAGCAGACATACCCTAGTGAGTAAAATGAGCTACAGAATACAAAAGGATTTCTGTCATGCTTTTACACTACTCTTAATTCTTTCTAGCGAGAGAAAGCTGCATAGCACCTTCCTTTTACCCTTATTTTGCATGTATACAAAACTTACCATGCTCTGTAACACAGAGGATTCCACCTTCACAGATATTCATACAGCAATTCTTGTGATGCCGAATTACCCAATTTTGTACAATCCACAATTTAACCCTCCCTTAATTCTTCCCTTGCCAGACAAAGTCACACAAAGTATCTGTTTGTTCAAGCAGTATCTACGTCAAACATTGTTCAGACTAAGCAGGTAAGAACTGAAGGTCTAAGAACAATATTTGAACCTCTTTGAGCTTTTTCTCTCTTGATTCCCTGAAGCTTCATTTATATCACTGAAGTTAAGACAGAACACTTCCTTGATATAGTATCATCTGAAATAAAGATCCCCCAAATTCAGAATTTGCTTCTGCTCCCTGGGCCTTCAGTCCACGGATGCTTGCTGGTAGACTGCTGCGTAGACTTACCCACATATTGAAACTATGAATTTAAACATGGAATATTGAAGAAAAGTAGGGCTATATTTAATAGGGCTAGAAGAGTTAATGTGATGTCTTGGTAACAGTGAGTTAAGTTATGCCAATAATGGATTAAAGAACATTATGTTTCCGCAGCTTTTGGATTATAAATAAAAACACTGCAACACAAACACAGAAAACTTTTTTATGTCATAATTGTCGTAATATTTATATTAAACAAAAAAGAAAAATGTTAAAAATGCTTTATTACCTTTGCTGCAGCTACAATGTGCTCAGGTTTAATTATTTTACTTTTGTTCTCAAAAGCATTTGTCCTGGCTTCTTCTGCTAGCCGATGGAGAAACAGTAAGAAGCTCAAATGCACCTTTAAAAGAGGAAAGAAAAAAAAAATCAAGAAAGACTCAGACTGTTCAAGTACAGCTTGTTTTTTTGGAGGTTCATTGTTTGAGACAGACGATTTACATTCTAGTCTGCTACCAAATTCCCGAAAGGTGTACTCAGGAAAACAAAATATCACTCAGTCAAGTCTTAATAAATTGCTGAGACATTCCTTACTGCAAGACTCTTGTAGAAATAGTCTACACTTACTATAATTGAATCATAACAGAAATGATCAAACAAACAACTGATCCAACAGAAATCAAATCTGATTTTTAATAGTTTTTTATAAAAAAAGTAAACATAAATATCAGAGAATAAGAAGGAACCATCGTGCTTACTATTAAATACAGTCAGCTTTTGGTGACCACAACAGACTTTTAATGACTAGCAAATTTATCCTTGCCTTATCATCAAATGGACCACAGACAAGTTCCCGTGCAAAGGAGCATTGACATTCATTTCTCCAGAACAAGTAATTCTCCACAGTCAGGAGGTTTCATCCATTTTCTTCCCAGCTCATCACTTACTTAATCTTTTTAAATGAAAAGAACTGGTAGAGCTGTCCGCATTCAATACAGAACGCTGCTCTGCTAGTGCAGAAGCAGCAAAACTTTCAGCAGGCAAGAAACTGCTCCAACTGGACTAAAAACTGCCAGCCAAAAGCACCCCTGTGTATTGAGGGACCTATAATACAAACCTCTAGCATTATACAGACATTATGTGAACTATTTTAATAGTTCAACCTGGAAATTAGTAATTGCAGCTTTTGTAAATTAAACTTTCAATCAATATTAACTTTCCTATATAAAGTGTACAAAAATACTTTTTCAATCAAGAGCTCAGAAAAATATTACCGAAATATATGAAAAATTTATTTATATGAATTAGGTGATATACTTATTCTGCCATACATGATCAGCAAAGCCTAGAAAGAGCTAACACAGAAAGTTACAAGTTAGAGTTTATAGGAAATACTTTGGCAGTGGGTTTGCAGCACAAAGAATCTGTTAGAGGACATGCATTTCAGTGTTCATGACAAGCAATTTAGTTTTTCTTTTTAATCTCCTGAACTAAATGAAACCAGCCTGCAATAGTTAAATTTACATAATATTAGGCACTGGTTGAAACATGTACTACACAAAAAGCAGAAGTTCTTGCAGATTCATTTAGCAACATACCAGAGCCATTTTAAAACAAGTCTTTAGCTATTCACACAGGAATGATCTCTGACAGAATCAAGCAGTGGCACTAAAATAGCATTCAAAATCAAAACTCTCATTATTTGACTTATCAACATGGAGGATAGATTTCTGGAAACAACCCGGGGGAGAAGAGTGAGGCGGAACAAAAGCTTCCGTACTTGCAAGTCCTCCTGCTGAGATAGCTAAGGCAAAATTGTTAATTTTAAAACTGCCTTTAAAACCTGCATCTTCTCTCAGAATCACTGTACCTTTATTTTCCTATTGTCAAAGTGAATTGCTGCATGTGGAGAAGCTTCCTCCGAACTCCTATAAACAGTCACATAACTAAAATCAGAACACTCCACAATAAAGTACACGTTAAATACTCCAGATTATTCAAGGCAATTGAGAAAGGCAAAGAAGACACAGAATGACTGAATATCATGAACGAGACAGTTACTGACAAGTAACTGAGTGATACCTCATTTGGTTAAAAACATCGCTTTACTACACATTAGATTGCTCTCCCTGTGCATAAAATTGAAAAACAGTTTTGGACGGCTCGTGAAAACCACCTTATACAGCAGAATGCTTATTTTCCCATAAAAGAAATGTTGTAAACTTTTAAAAATGCATGTAAAAACTCACATGAATGCTTGCAGAGCAACTTCCCCATACCTGTTCCAAAAGAACTAATGAACTCTAGGGACAAGAACCCTAATTTAGTTTTGCTGCCATAACTTCTAAACCATTCTTTAGACTGATAGTTTGCCTTCAGTGTACACTTATTCATCATTCTATGCCAACAATGAAGAAAAAAAAGGTCATTCAATGTGATAAAGCTTTTTCTGCAGTGTAATACAAACCTGCCCTTCTAGGATAAAACAAGCAGCTGAGTTCCTCCTTTTCTTCTACAATTTCTAGCTAGAACAAAGTTTGCAGCTTTTTCTTCTCACACCATTGTGTAGGGAGGGAATATCTGAACTTCAGTACTAAAACCTCTTCAGTATTTACCTCTTATTTTCAAAAAGGTAAAGATTTGCATTCTAAGAGCATTAAAAAAAAAATCTTAAACACTATTCCTATCTCTTCCCTCAAAGATAGGATCACACTCCTTTAAAAAAAACAGCTTCTTGAGAAAGTTTGATGAAATTAGTTAGCTACACTATGCACAGAGAAAGATGTTAACACATAGGAAATAGGTTCTAAAAAAGTTTCAAATTTCAGAAAGATGCTTGATCAAGGAATCCGATAAGTGAAAAAGAAACTTCATTCGAATATTTTAACAAAGTTGTATGAATTCTTATGTCTTTCCAAGTTATTATTAATGATCATGTAAGAAGACATTGGTTTATCAAGGAAAAATAATCGCTGAAGGTTAGGAAAACAAGTTGATCATGTCATAAGCCAAGTAGGCAGACCTCCTCACTGGACTGGCCAAGTACTACAGTAGATTTAAACATAAAGGAAGATAGCCCGAAAACTGAACTAGCCAATTCTTAAATTTCCCTGCAGAAGACAAAAGCCTTCTGCTCAAAACATATACAGTTTCTTCTTGTTAAGACAGCTACTAGAGAGATTTCTAAAATACGCCATATTGTCATTCTTAAAAGGTTTGTAGGGAATAACAGAGATACTAAAAAATATCCTCTCGAACCTGTACTTGTCTAACTGTAGGGCTAAAATTCTCCCTCCCTTTAAAAAGAAAAATAAAGTAAAACTTTAGCTGTGTGGATTGTTTATTCATAGAAATAAAGCTGGTAGCTACATCCCTAGTTGAAGATCATGGACATTCACCACCCCAGACAATCCTGCTTACAGATAAAATAAAAACACCAAGCCACCTAGTATTAAAGGCTATTTAATCTGACATCATCAAAAGAGACAATCTAAGCTTCCACCACATTATTAAAATTCATTCACATCTCATCCTTTGTCTTAGAATGAGTATTTGCATAGCTGTATTTTAATCTAGATCAAATTGTTGTTCACAGTTTCTGTCAATTCAGTTCACTGATTGCCTTTGCCCCCCACTGAACACTAGTGCCATGACAAAGAAGAGATAGGAGCCAATGGCCAAGATTTGGAGGGATGTCCCACTTACCCCTTTTCAGACAGCTACACTACCTTGAAGCCCAATTAACATGACCACAGAAACACAGACAAACTGTTACTAAAAACTACAAAAAATCTGATCAGTGATTGTGTAAGTCTGATTAGCTCACTACCGCATTCCACTGAGTAAGCTTTGAGTAGGTCTGAGCATGAGTAGCAAGGGGCCAGCAGGTCCTTAGTCCATAAAATACTCCAAAGATACCAAAAGAAGTAGGAAGATATCAAATTTTTATTAGATCAACTAGAAATATATGTACTGATTACGTTGAAATGTAAATCTTCTCATGTAATTACCATATTAATCTCACTGTATTTTTTAAACTTTTGTGCATTCACATTTAGCTTCATATATCCAGATATCAACCTTCAATATGCTGCAAGACATAACTTTTATACATATATGAAAAATGGAGCCGTATTACTATTCAGCATGCATTAATGCTTAGTGAATCACACACACTTGAAAACAAGAGGAATAACAGTCAAGGAAGTTAAGCCTATTAAGTCATTTCAAAGAGTATTTTTTAAAGCACAAGTATTTTATTTTCAACATGGCAGCTACCACAAGCTCTCTTGAGGTCAAGTTTCCTTTCTGTAGTCAAGTAACTTCTTGGTGAGATAAACCCTGTGCCACAATCCCAAGGTCTGAAGGAATCCAGCTTTGTTAGCCTCAGTTTTCTGTATCTTGTTTGATACACCTTTGTTATCCCCACATCTTTACAGCGAGTATTTTTAAACTGTGAACAGGATCCCAACATCTTCAGCTGATTACTAACAAGCCTTGTCACTCTTTAGTTTTGGACAGAGCTTACTTAGATAGCATTCTACAAAAATATGACCATTCAAGATGCCTTAACAGCTTAGCAACTCATTAATCACAAATCAGTTGACTGATACCTGTATACTCAAATTGCTCTGCACAAATAACAAACATCTGCATGCTACAGCCACATAGTCCGAATTTCCATTTTTCAGTCCGTCTACATCAAAATCTCTGAACAGCGTGTACATGCAGTAACACAACATTTATGCATCAACCTATCCCCGAATCCTCAAAGTCAGTGCCAGAAACCTGCAATACAGCAGCCACCAGCAAAGCAGAAAGCTGCAATCACTACTTACTAATACTTCATTAGACTAACAAATCGTCTATCTCCCCAGACACTTTGCCTCCCCTCTGCCTGTCGGTCACTGCAGAAACACCGTTACTAGTACCCTGGCATCCCATCACACCCAGCAACTCCAAAGCGCTGCAGAGCACTATCGGGTCCATGCCTTTCACTCGCTAAAACGTTCAGAGGCTAAATGT
>NW_009718535.1:0-23530 GCF_000703405.1 Apaloderma vittatum
ATGCAGGACCCTACACTTGGCTCTATTGAAAGCCAGAAATATTTCCAGAAGTTGTGGGGTTTTTTTCCCTTACATTTTCTAAGAATAAAATTCTTCCCTTTCAGCTTTTGTAACACAGAGGTAAAATGTGACCAAAAAGTAGTGCAATGCTCAGCTAGAATTAAAAAAGGAAGAGAAACTTCAGATCATAAAGTTCAGCTTCCAGAATGTAGTTCCTTGTCCTACTTTGAGCTAAGCAGAACCAATTCTAAACAGACATTTCTGTACTTAGTAAAATGTAATTGTTGTTGATTAGGAAAGGATGACACCTACAGCCCTGATGAGGCTGGGGGGACTTGCCCAGTGCTGAGAGTGTTCGGAGAAAGTTCAGGATCAGTTTCTACATTGTCTTTGTGGTGAAATCTGGCAGCTCACTACCCCACCATTTCACAGCACGGTTTCTATAAGAGCCAGTCCTCATCTCACCTCTGCGTGTGCCCCAGTGTGCTACATCACCCTAGAGGTGCGTAACCCCCTCAGAGAGGTACTTAAACCACCTCCTCCCTGCCTAACCTCCTGTCTCAGCCTTCCTCTCCTGGGTACATGCACCTCTTCTCATAGCTCCATGTGAGCAGCTATCTGCTTCTGGTGGAGCATTCTTTGGAGAATGATTCTATTTCGAAAATATAATCTATTCTATATTAAAAATAGAATCATAGAATCGATTGGAAAAGACGTTTAAGAAAAAGGTTGGAAAAGACCTTAAGTCCAACCATTAACCTAGCAATGCCAAGTACACCACTAAACCATGTTCCTCAGCACCACATCTACACATCTTTTAAATACCTCCAGTGATGATGACTCAACCACTTCCCTGGACAGCCTGTTCCAGTGCTTGACAACCCTTTCAGCAAAGCTCTTTTTCCTAATATCCAACATAAACCTCCCCTGGCACAACTCGAGGCTGTTTCCTCTTGTCCTATAACTTGTTACTTGATAGAAGAGACTGATTCCCACCTCACTACAACCTCCTTTGAGGTAGTTGCAGAGAGTGATAAGGTCTCCCCTCAGCCTCCTTTTCTCCAGTCTAAACAACTCCATTTCTTTCACCTATTTCTTATAAGGCTTGTTCTCAAGTACCTTCACCAGTTTTGTTGTCCCTCTCTGGACACAATCCAGCACTTCAATGTCTTTCTTGTTGTAAGAGGCCCAAAACTGAACACAGGATTCGAGGTGTAGCCCCACTAGTGACAAGTAGAGGGGCGCAATCATTTCCCTGGTCCTACTGGCCACGCTATTTCTGATCCAGGCCAAGATACCTTTGGCCTTCTTGGCCACCTGGGCACGCTGCTGGCTCATGTTCAGCCGGCTGTCAACCAGCACCCCCAGGTCCTTTTGTGACCCGAGTTGCAGGAGTTCTCTGCTTTCTAAACTCTGCTTTCTAAACTTCTACTGAGTCTTGTGGGCACCTATCAACCTTTAAAAAAACTCTTAATCACCCTTTTCCAATTAAGTCATGGCCCTTAGCAATTAACCAGGTGAAGAAGATTGAGAATACTCTGGTGAATGGTACAGGATGAATCTGAGTTGTAAGAAGAGATAAAACTTGACCTTCTTGAAGCTCATGCAACTGCTCTTGGTCCATCAATCCAGCTTGTCCAGGTCCCTCTGTAGAATCTTCCTACCCTCAAGTAGATCAATGCTCTCACCTAACTTTGTGTTGTCTGCAAACTTACTGAATGTGCACTGAATTCCCTCATCTAGATCATTGATAAAGATATTAAACAGTACTGACCCCTGGGGAACACCACTTGTGACCGGCCACCGGTTGGATTTAACTCCATTCACCACTGCTCTCTGAGCCCACGATGCAAGGTTGTGCTTTGCTGAACTATCCATTCACTTGAGCTGAGTGAACAGTCACAACTAAGGCAGACAGGTTATTCTCCGTCTGACAAGCTGGTGAGATGGTTGTAATTCTTTTCTCTTGCAGAATGGATCTGCTGGAGAGACCTCACAAGGTGCTGGGCTGCCCGAATTGACTCACCCGGAGCAAGGGGAGATGTTTTTTGCAAAATGCTAGGTTTTCTGCATGTCACAGTTTGAAATTGAAAATAGACTTGTCAGTTCCCGAGCTTAATCAGTGTCCCACGCTGAACTTATCTAAGACTGTGGCTTTGCTGGGTTTCTGTTCTATTTCCAAGAAAAAGACCGTGGGAATGTAGTACAGCACATAGCATGTTAACATATTTCTCCTCCCATAGAAACACAATTTGCATGTACATCTGTCTGTTTGGACAGTGATAGTTGAATATAAATGAGAATCCATCTCCGCTTCCACATGAGAGGAGCTGAATATGAGGCACCTCTGGAAAAGCACTCTCTAAGGTTTCCTGAGAGGTAGTAAATCAGTGAAAAAGGTAGGTGAAAATAGGGGATTATCAGCCAACAAATCTGCAGATTTCCTTGTGAAGGCTAGTGTAAATAAAGATTGAAAACTAGGATTTAAATAGGTGATTCTCACCTCCGTTTTAGCTCTATATTCAAAATATCAGAGGAAAAATGTGTGGCCTGTTTGTCAAGCTGTAATAGAGACATTGCAAACAATTTAATTATTTAGCAAAGGAGGGGGGAAAATGGATTATTAGACTGAAGCACTAATGGAAATTTTAAGTATTAATAGATAAATATTTAACATCAAAGTTTGTTAGTGTTTGATAAGAAAATAATCCTACAATCAGAGAACACAAAGAAAAGTTGTGTTTTGGGGTTTTTTTTATTTAGTCCTAAAGTTAGAACTAGAAGCCTTTCAAGATTGCATGAACGAATTCTGATGTTTCATTTCTAGTTCAGATTACAGACCTGAAGGAAATTCCAGCTGTGACAAATTTTAAATGGATGTGCTGAATAGAAATGAAGGTAGATGCACACAGCCATGTGCAACGCTGTATTGTTTAATTAAACACCTCATTCAAGGTATATGAATTCCTGGTAATAATTCTCTGTAGTTGGCTTCTACTCCTGGGTTTCCCAGCCCATGCTGTCTATCCCGCTGCACTGATATCTGCTGCGCTGTGAGTCAAGCAGTGGTTTACACAGGTGAGAATTTCCCAGGTTTTATTTTGCATCCAGCTTTTTTTCACACACTCAGCCTGTGCATGAATATAGTGGGAGGGTCATAAAACGTTAGGCTCTTCATTCACACCGCTGGAGTTTAACTTTATCATAGTCACTCCAAAACTCCCAGGCAACCATTACCTATTTCTAAAAATGCTCCACATTCAGAAGAACATTCAGGAGCAAAGCTCCCTTGATTCCATAAATGCAAGCAAGAGCTGTGGCTTTCAGGGGAAGCTGCTACAATATGAATGGAAAAATAAAATATTCCTTCAACCAAAGGAAGAGAGAGAATGACTTGGCACCTCACCAGTATGATGCGGCATAGCCAATGTGGTTTCTTCAGACTACTGTACTGGCATCATCTGGCTGCCTCTTCAGACCCCCTTCTAGCAATTCGTTTAACCCCTTCACCAATTTCAAACACTGTGGGAAAACAGAGCTCTTTATGAAATGAAAGTTACTACAAGTTTGGTGTGGACAGGGGCAAAGAAGACTTTTGCCCTTTTACCCTTGAAGCATTTGCCCTATGCAAGAGAAGGGATGCTGCTGCGTGAGCATGGCAGCGGGGCAGTCAGCACACACAAACCAGGTGGCTGGGCAGGACAGGCAGAGCATGGGATTAGGGCAAATACTGCTGCTTGCCCGACTGCTGCTCCAGGGATATGGGGAGAGATGAAGGTGATGTGTTGGGAAACAGCACTGGAATTCAACAGCCCTAAGGAGCACATACGGAGATGATCTGGAGCTAGTGTGGTCAGAGCGGGCGTGGGAAAGGGCAGCACTTGCTAGGAAACCTGGATTCCTTCATTGTGCTGCTCAGCAGATAATTTGCTTAATCCAATGGTTGGTTTTTCAGTGTGTGGGTAACGACCATATGTTTTATGGCCACAGTCATTGACTTAACTGGTAGATCTGGAGCACACCTGTGTTCTGGGCAGCCTCTCAGCATATTTGACTTGTCTGGGCTGATGGGTGGTGGTAAATTGGAATAGGTGGTAGAAGATGTTTTGAGACAAGCTGAGACTGTAGTTCATTGAGAAAGGGCACTTATGCGTGGTACAAACTTTGGCTCTTTTTTGAGGCAGTATTCATTATTTTTCTACAAGTGAACTGGGCAATAAAGGGTTTGGAGCATTTGCCTTGGCAGCTGAGAGCCCAAACCCAGGTTAAGCATACAGCCCCTTTACAACAGTTTTGCCACAGAAATAAAACCTAGAAAAACAAAAAGCATTCTGCTACCAGGGAGCTGAGGAACTCCCTGTGGGGAACCTAGGATGGCTGAAGTCTACATCCCACCAAGAAAGTACCACAGAGATCTGAACGCGGTAACATCTTCCAACCTGCAGCATCAGAACAAAAGGTGGACTGGCTGTTTCTCTGGATGTTGGATGAGAGGGTGAAGTCCAGGGAGCATTTACAGCCCTCTTTGGAAGGGAGTGGGAAGAGCAGATCCCCTCTTTGCCCTTTCTCTGGTGCCTACCACACATTCAAGGTCATCTTCAGCCCCAGTGGCTGTGCTCACTCAGGCTGTGGAAGGTGCAGGCAGCTGGCTCTGCTGCGGCAGGCTCTGCCAGCCTGCTGATTTCTGGCTCTCGGGGATGTGTGTTTTCTGCAGGAGGCATGTGCAGAACTGTCAGGAGCAGACGCAGTGCAGGCAGCCTGCATCACATTCCTCCAACCCTGTTTCTCAGCAGGGCACTTATTCCAGGGCTGTATTGCCCCTCGATCGATTAGCTCTGCTGTTTTGGGGCTGACATCTTACACGAGAGTCCTGCATGGTCCCTTATCATGGGAGCATGAGGAATGATCATTCCCCAGCGACACCCATCGATAACAGTGAATAATAGCCGGGAAAGGAGACAGACGATAGTAGTAGGAACATGCGTAACAAAGGTGCTGTTTTTCTTGGGACAGGAGGCTTCTGCAGAGGAGGAGGAGATCTCGGAGGGTGGACGGGGGGGTCCTGTCATTGCTGATGCTCTCTAGGGCTCGCTGACTGGAGAGAAACATTGGCTAAGGATGGTGAAAGCTGGGAAGGAAAAAAAGCAAGGAGGGAAAGGGATGAAGTGAAAAGCACTAGGAGCCACGCTGGAGAGCATACAGACAGTCCGGGACCTCTAATGCGTGAGGGATGAAAGAAACAGACTGTGATTGACTATGTGGACCATCTGGGTGATCATCTTCTGGATTTCAACTGTCCTGGTAGGTGCTCAGAGCTATTTATTCCCAATTGCATGGAATCACATGTCTCTGTCTAAAAAGGTCTGTGTAGATCTTGGGGTTTTTTTATTTTATTTTTGCTTCTGCTGCTCCCTGCGCTAATTGACAGTGGCCAGAAGGCTAGATGCTGGATACCTCAGTTTCCGCACCCATATAAAGACAGCAGCATGCCTCAGTTTCCCCATCTATATAAAGACAGCAATGTTACTAACCTGCTTTGGTAAATCTAACCGTTTCTGTGATGAAGGAGAAAAGATTTGACACCATTTAGAGAAGCTTTATTGTTTTACACCAGCAAGGAATCCCCAAAGGTATTGCCCACCACTACCAAAACCTCCCTTGACTCAGATTGAAGGAATGCAAAACGATGTTTCACCCACAAAGTTTGGTTTATTTCTTTTAGCTTCATCGCTTTACAAGGAATTTATGTGGCAGATTGTCACTGCTGAGCTCTGAGTCCTCAAACTTGTCAGGAAGGACAGTTAAACCTGGGCTCTGATCTCCGGGTGCTGCTCAACTGAATCAGATTTTGAAAGCATATAAACCCAAGACTGAAATATGTTCAGCCTGGGCTTGAATTGGAAACTCTCAGCAAATGTAAAAAGCACTGCTTCATTGCAACTAATGGAAAAATCAATCTATTTGTCCTAGCAGGGAAATTGATTCAAACTCTGAGAAAACCTGAGCTCTGTCTAGACATTTTAATTGCAGAGTGAATGCAACCTGCAAAGTGTTTTGCCTTTTGCTAGTCTTCCACAGCAGAAATAATAACTGTGATGGTTTTCTTGTCATTTTTGTTTCTTAGGTACTACCTAAAGGACTCTATAGATAGATGTCATTGCTCAGGGTGCCACAGAGAACATACCCTTCCACTTATGCTTTTTCTAATCCTTCAAAATACCTATTTTTGACTTTGCCAGGCATCTTTTATTCTCCTTTAAATCCTCTCATTAAACTAAACCTACTTAGTTTTAATTAAATGGCTGTGAACTGTGTGGCTGCAGATATTATTCATACTAAATAGTGTTTAGATCCATTCATTTCACATATTAAAAACTGCAGTTGGCTATCGTATCAATATCACCAGCTGCAGCTTTCTGCCTGTTCTGGACATCTAATTATCACAGCTATTTCTGTTTGGAATGGTTTTGGTATCTTATATTGTCTTTAAACAAAACATGAGGGTATCTTGCCCCCTCATCCAACTCTGACAGCCTGGGAGCTGTTTTAGTGAACTATTTAGAAAGAGATGAAGAAACCACACGTAGAGGAGCCCATTTTCCTCCTCGATTTCAAGGCGCGCGCGGGGGCAGGCTGTTTGCTCCCAGTTTGCAGATGATAAACACAAGGAGACGGAGCGCAGGTGTTAGCAGAGTGGGGTTATCCGGCTGTGGCGTGGGAAGTGGGATTTCACGTCGCTCAGCAAACAGCCGCGCCGGACTTGCGACAGCTCCGCTCACGCCCAGGCGGCCCCGCCAGATGCCAGCGTTGGCAAAGACTGACCGAGGCACAGCGTTTGTGGAAAACAAGGTCTTTAACCAGCACCCAGAGGCTCTCTGCTCTCTCTGGGTTTAAAATCCTGTTACCCGCACATCTATTGCCAGGCAGGGGTCTCTATCTGATCAGAAGTTTATGGTGGACATCTGTTGGCCGGGTAAAACAGTAACCGTAAGCATTAACTACATCATATTCCTGCTAGAGCAACGTACTTTATGTGAGAAAATACCTCTGTATCAGATCTTCAGGGTGGTCTTCACAGCTCAACATGCTGAAAGCATGCGCCCTCAATCTAGCCATAAGGAATTAACTGTAGGCTTTGAATCTCTTTCTAGAGAAACAAAAACTTTCTTAGGACCTAGATTTCTTAAAATAAAATGGTGACCACAAGCTGTGTAGTCTTTTTTAGGGTGAACAATTTTCCTGTTTCTGAGATCAGTACTAACATGATTTTTAGCATTTATTTGTACATATTTTCAGTATCATCTTGAACAACTCACATGCAGACCAGACTGGTTATGCTGGCCACTTCAAATGCTCTGCAATAGTATTGGTTTTACGGCATTTTTGAGGCAACTTTTGGATAGAGATACTACAGCACAAGTATGTTGTCGGTCTTAACTGTCACATTTGTATTTGTGAAATCTGAAAATATATTAAATTGCTTTACTATTGGTAATTAAATAGTAAAAGAGAATTATAAATAATGGAGGTTTTAGAAACCTGTCAATATTTAACACCAAATTCAACTTTCAACTGACATATGAAACTACTAAATGCAATTGTATTTCTTTAGACATGTTACTCCTGTTGGACATTTCTGGGTTTTTGCAATGATTAAATAGAGCTTAAAAATCTATATTTTTTCCCCACATGTTACACAGATTAAAAATGCATTTATATCCTGGCATCAGAAGCTAGTTTATTCCATTTGAATTCTTTACATGTGTGATTCCAGAAAATTCATTACATTATATAAAAATAAATGGATTTTAATTTATTTATTTTGTGATGCACAAAGACAAGGAAGGAATATGTTGAAGTTAAACAAAACAGACCAATTAAGGTGAGGCATGATACATTGCCAAAAAAATCAAACTTTGTTCGAAAATACAATACTCAGAATACTTCCAGCCAAAATGAGTGGGAATATATTTGCTGATGTCTGTCAGGCTAAAATTTAATAGTGGAAAAGTAATAGTTCTCATTACAAGGTTTTCGATGTTCATTCTCCTAAATCTAATCTGAAAGTGATCGGCAATGCTCTAAGATGAATTAGATGGAGTAGTAATATGATGTTGCCAGCTAAATTTTCCTATACAAAGTACATTTAAAAAGTCTCATACTTTTCAAATAATACGTCCTGCTATCTTGCTTTCAATCTGTTAAGGATGTGTGTGTATATACATATGCATATATATCTGTACATTTAAATTCCACAGTGGGAATTCCTAAAGGTTTTTGGTTGCCTACAAGAGGGAAGAATTACCTAATTTGTTATAATGACAAACTGCCTATATTCAGTATTTTTATAGTAAAAAATTATAGAAACTGGTAAAATAATAGAAACAGTAAAAGTACATTTTCACTGCAAGACATAAAAACTGAGATCTTGTCCTGCAAATCATTTTGCAGTGACTTTTAATACATGTCATTTTAATGGTTGGTAGCTGTTTTGTACATTCATTTTCATCCAGCTACAGATAATATAAGATGCACATTTAATTGCTACATCAGGATTAAGTTAAGACTAACATTTCCACACTGATTTGTGAGAAAGGAGGATGGGGCACAACGGGGAGGTGAGAATATGACCTCAAGACAAACTACTGTCTAGGTTCTCACACAAGTCTGGGTGGGGTTCTGCTTTCAAGTTGTCTCCTGCAGCTTCCTGACCAGTAGCAGTGAAACTGGTTTGGGTGATCTGCAGCCAGTGGACATATCTGGATCACTTTCACCCTTGAAAATGACCTGCCAGGTCTGCAGCTTGACACTGCCAGGGGCGAGTAATTAATTCTCTGTTGCTCTAGGAGAGTCCATCAGTGTCCTGCATTTTTCTGCAGTCTTAGGGAAGAGCATCCTGCTCTTAATTTAGCAGAATAACACGTTCATTTTTCTCAGTAACAGCAGTGTCAACAAAAGAGAGAAGGCAGAAACTCACTCTGTGCGTGCCTGCTGCTACTATTAAAAGGCAGACCTAATTAGAAAAATTGACCGTATTTTAAGGAAATATTACCGACAAGCAGTTGATAGAGTTGCATGGGGAATGTAAGCATGAGAGGCGTAAACTCTGTTGAGAGAATTTATTTAAGAGGAAAAGTGATTCTACTGCTTTTAAAATTTGCAGATCAGAGCTGTTCCACCTGTCTGTGACCTCCTGAGTGTCCTGAAAAAGGAGGAAGAAAAGTGTGCTGAGACTCTCTTGCTGGAGGCGAAGAACAGAACACCTGAAAATGATCTGCTCCTCAGCTCAGGTAAAGGCTGAATAAATGTGCACAATAAAAACTGCTCTTAGGTGAGCCAGGTGGCCTCAAAACCAGAAACCTCCACATGCTTTCCCATAGGAGGCATGCGCCTTGCATGCATCTCTCATTTAGGAGCAGAAAAACAGGTAAGATCTGTTATAAGACTATGAGAGTGGGATTTTGACCTTACTGTGACAGCAAGAGCCATAGGAGCCTTCCAACTCAGCTGCTCAACTGCAGTTCTTACTACTGGGGAGGATATCAGCAATAAACTCTTGCAAATTGCAGGGGATTTGGAATTCTTCTTATCTTGGCCATGGATTATTTTATGAAGTCAGCCCAGTAAGCGCAAATTTACTTAAACTATATTTGCTTTTAAAATCAATGAATACCAGCAACCAACATTTAAATCATATGGCCCAAAGGTCTTTGTTGCTTCCTCCTTGCTCTAACTTACTGTCAAGTAACAGAGCATTTGCATTTCAGAGAGATTCATGTCATCACATAAAGGAGTTTTTTGGCCTGGGAAGGTGGTCATCATGTAGGCAGCTTTCTTTTCACAGCTGAACACATGAGCATTCTTGTGCAAGGGGTCTCAGAGAGAAAAGTGCAAGCAATTATTGGAACTTGCCCATGAAGAGTGTTAGCTCCTTCAGGCAGCAGCTGGGTCAGCATCTCATGGAAGCAGAACATGTGACTGGTTTTTGTGCGTGACCAGCCATTGCCACTAAGGATGAGTTTGTGCCATTCACAGCATCTCACAGACTGAACTGGGCTTCTGAGTGATTTGTGTGGACTGTGACACAGCAAGGTCCTCACCAGTATGGAAAGCAAAGGAGCTCCTGTGTGCAGGCTGTCCTGGCCAGAGACAACCTACTGTGTGGAGCAAGAGTTGAGGCTTTTGTCTAGTTTCAAAGCCTTCCTTTCTAGCAGAGAACCTATGACCTTGCTCAAGGGCAGGACTCAGAGGAAAGATCTATGGCCTGGTTTCTTAGGATGCCTCACATTTTTCTCTGTCTTTATTTCACCCTTGTGAGTCTTGCAGGCTGATGGGTGTGAGCACAGCTTCAGGGCATTATGGCCATGTAGCAGTGACAAGGTACCTTGTGGCAGGTTGCCAGATACTCCAGAATACAAATCTGTCTCATTGCACATAAGAAGCTTGGTGATATGAATAAATTAGTATTGTTTGTTTCCTTCCCCAGTGCCCTTTATCAAAGAGGAGGGTGGTTTGACAATCTATTTTTCTGCTCTGATCCTGTCACATGGCTTTAATGTCAAGATCTACATTTCCTCTGTACCAGAGCTCATAAGATGCAAACAAGTTAAACTTCACAGGCAGGTGCAGGTGTGGATGAGCACTAGCATTAGCAGGCATTTTACAGATGGTTTTGGTTTATCTCTGTCAAATAATAGGTCCTTAGCAGAGACATAATCCAGTTTTAAGTTGTATCCAGATCTTAAAAATTCACCTGACACCTTTTGTTACTGGAAATTTTTAAACAGGATAATTCTACCCTCTATGCCCCTCTCCCCAAATCTACAGAGAGAGGTTAAAAGTATAGGATTGTGTTAAACATTTGAGAAAGCATTTCCAGAGGTTGTTGAGATTGCTCTTTTAACATCATAAGTCAGATCAAAGCATATTGCTGTGGGCTAAGGCCTACCCATGTAGCAGAGAGCTTTAAGCTGAAAGTGGCCAGAGTGACTAAATGCTTCTCTGTCTCTATAACTCTGCAAACACGCCTTCTTCTGGCAAGGAAACTCCAAAAGAGTAAACAGGAGTAAGGTGCACATCTGTCCTCAGATAATAGTTCTCAAAAAGAGAGCCCAAGAATTTCCTTCTGCTGGTCTTTACTCAACGTGGGGTTTTTTACCTTGGTAAAATATGGAATAATGCCTTTATTCTGGGAAATAACGCATCCAAAAATACCTCTAGCCTTTGATGATTTGCCTGTCTGAGGTCTGTGTGCAGAAAATCCTATCCAGGGACTTCAGTGTGAAGAAGAGAGAAACAAAACTCTGGGACTTCAGTGCATGCCCTTGGTGGGTCATGCAGGGAGAGTGAAAGGCGGCTTTGGAGGCTGTAGGTCACGTTCTATACCCTGTCCCTCCTGCCCCTACCCCAGAAGCTTTGACTGGTACAGGCAACAAGAAGCAAAGCAAGGGACAAGCTTCCACCGTGCTCTCTGCTGCAGTGCTCACATCTCCCTGAAAAGAGCACAGATGCGCAGGATTAGTTGTAGGTGAAGAAGACCACCTGCAGGAGGAACGGCTTCATTGCTTTTTGTTTTCTCCTCCTGCGTGGATACCATCCCAACACAGTAATTTATCCAGGTTTTTCTGTGCATTAAGTCTGATCTGGAGTATTTATGCCAGTAGCATTGGCATGAATGTTCAATAACCCAAACAACGCAGCATGGATGGGTATAAATATCACCCAAGGTGATGTTTCATTTGCTGTTAAACTGTTGCTTTGAAGCAAGTGGTTACCAGGTCCAATAAACATCGGCACAGGGAGGGCGCCAGAGCTGAGGTGCCCTGGCTGAGAAAAGCTCTGTATTTCCAAGCTCTAGGACTGTTGAGTGGGAGGAAATCAATACATTTCCAGAAATGTAAATATTTTTGTCAGGCTAATGGAGGCTGGCCTTATAAAGCATGAAGTGTTTGAAGAGAGCACTCAGCGCTTCCTCCCCCCTGCTTGCAGTGAGCGTGAAGGGCCTCCGTCACACGTCAGGCCTCACCAGGCATAGGGTGGCCCTGACCTGTTCCAGTGGCCTTTTTTTAATCCTGTCATGGTACAAAACCCTCAAAGAAGACTTCACTAAAACCACTTACAGTTAAGTGGAGGCAAAAGGGAACAAGTGTGAAGGATTTCAGTCTGTGTCTGGAGAAGCTGTACATCTTCTCTATTAACACTCTGCACCACAGACCAAAATTCATCCATGCCAGCTGCTTCTAGCATCAAAGCAAGATGTCTAAGTTGAAATCATGATTGTGCTGTGCTCCACTGACCATCAGCTCCCTGATGTATCTACCAGCCCTGACAACACAGCCAAGCCGAGAGTGCAGCTGGAAAAGCCTCCCTCACACCCTGACTGCAGGAGAGGGATTGTGACAGTCTTAAAATAAGCAGCCCTCACACCTAACTGAGGGAAATGGGGTGAATATGGGCAGCATTGGTCAGTTCTTGTAGCTAGTGGAGGCCTCAGGTGGCAGAAGGTTCTGAGAGGGCACAGGCTTGTGCCTGAAGAGAGCCCAGCGGGACTCCAGGTTCAGTGGCTGCTCTCAGATGGGTCCTCCAACAGCGGGGTCACACTGCCAGAAGAAAGAACAACTGCCTTGGAAAGAACAACAGTAGGGACAGATTTTGCCAGAATATTCGTATGTATCCATGTTTTGCCCTGGCCTGTGAATGTGGTGACCTTCACTTTACAGTCCCAGGGACTGACAGAGCTTGGCAGTTTTGCTCTCCTGCAGCAGAAGAGCTACAGAGACCCACAGACGAGCCCAGTGAGTGGGCTGTTGGCGTTATTCACTGCAGCACAGTCTTGGCATGATAAAAGAGATGAATAATCAGAGGAATATTTATGGTGATAAAAGTATGGCATTGATGCTATTCCTCTCTGCCCTTTCCCCAGAATCATTCTGAAGCTGTTTAAACTCCTCGTCAAGTTGTATCTCTTTTCTGTTTACAAAAGGGTTATGTAAGGAAAATATTACAGCAACTCTAAGTGGGACCTTCAAAAAGTAAGCTAAAAAATTCACATCTGGTTTCCTTAATCTTTTCAGTGCCATTCAATAGTTATCAGAAAACAAATGGGTAGCCAAGGGCTTGATGCAGAATTCACAATGCCCCAAGTTGCTCTCTGTCTGGCTGGTAGAGACCAGTGGAGTCAAGGACCAGGATGGGCCTGGACCTTGCTGGGGCTGATTTGAAGCAAGCAGGACCTGTTCTATCCTACTCAGGTCTCAACAGGTCTCAGCAAGACTTGCTCTATCTCATGATCTTTATTTTAACATCTTCGTTGGCGACATGGGCATTAGGATCAAGTACACCAAGCTTTGTGGTGTGGTTGACATACTGGAGGGAAGAGATGTCATCCCGATGGACCTGGGCAAGCTTGAGAGGTTGGGCCTGTGCAAACTTCATGAAGTTCAACAAGGCCAAGTGCAAGGTCCTGCACCTGGGTTTGGGCAATCCCAAGCACAAACACAGGCTGAGCTGTGAGTGAATTGAGAGCAGCCCTGTGGAGAAAAACTTGGGGATGCTGGTTGATGAAAAGCTCAACATGACCAGGCAACATGTGTTTGCAGCCCAGAAAACCAACTGCATACTGGGCTGCATCAAAGAAGCATGGCCAGTAGGTCGAGGAAGGGGATTCTCCCCCTCTACACTGCTCTAAGGAGACCCTACTTGCAGTTCTGTGTTCAGCTCTGGGGTCCTCAACACAAAAAGGACATGGACCTGTTGGAATGAACCCAGAGGAGGCCACAAACATGATCAAGGGGTTGGAACACCTCTCCTGTGAGGACAGGCTGAGAGAATTGGGATTATTCAGCCTGGAGAAGAGAAGGCTCCAGGGAGACCTTAGAGCAGCCTTCCAGTACCCGAAGGGGCTACAGGAAAGAAGGGGAGAGGCTCTTGATCAGGGAGTGTAGTGACAGGACAAGGGGAAATGGTTTCAAACTGAATGAGGGTAGATTGAGATTAGATATTAAGAAGAAATTCTTTACTCTGAGAACAGTGAGACCCTGGAACAGGTTGGCCAGAGAAGTTGTGCATGAAGCTTTGAGCAACGTGATCTAGTGAGAGGTGTTCCTGCCCATGGCAGGGAGGTTGCAATAAGACTTTCTTTAAGGTCCCTTCCAACCCAAACCATTCTATGATTCTGTGATTCTACAACTCATCTTGCTTTTCAGAGCACTGAGCATCTTTGTTCCCATAGCTGCTTTGGTCCTTTGGAGACATGGCATGGTATTTCATTGCTTGAAGATGTTTCATAGTGTTTCACTCTTGGGAGAAGTTTCATGCTGTTTCATCACTGGGAGATGCCACATGGTGTTCCACTGTTGCGTCCCCAGGCAGATGTGCTGGAATGTGGGATAACATGAGCTGCTGGCCTTCATCTGCTGTTGGACAGACTGTCAACGCGCACTGCCCTGAATTCTTCCAGATGCTGACTGGGAAAAAAGGTAACACTAAAAATATGCTTTTCTTGCTCAGGTGTATTTTAATGTTATTTTATTTTTACATGTGATATTTACCAGGAGGCCTCTGTCAGGTCTGAACTTGAAGTGAAATTTTGTGCCCGTTTCATTATAAGACTGATGGTTACTTAGCCGCCCTGTTTCCAACACCAAGCTAAGCGTAGGAAAGCCTGGAATTAAAGCAGCAAGGTGTTCTAAGTGTCTATTTTTCTTTGCCAGTTAGAGAAAAGTGCAGAAAGTAAATGCTGTCTTGAAAAACAGGTTTTTAACATGTTTTCTTAAAGGAAAGAATTTTTCTCCACTCAGGCTTTGTGGTTATGCATTTCTGTCTGCCTTTCCCCTTTTAATAATTCCAAGAGCCATGGCTGATCTCTGCTGAGCTTGATGTGGGCAAAACTTCACACAAGTTCATGTAAGTTTTGACAAAACAGCCAACTGGGTAGGGGGAAAAGATCCCTTTTGTGCCTGCAGAGAGGAAATCTGCACTGGCAGTTCATCTCTTGGCTGTGACAAGTTCCACGCAAGTGACACAAATTCATGGGAACTTGGGTTTCACAGCTCACCAATTTAGTCAGGACAAGAATGGCTCAAACAATGTTTGTTGTCCTTTTTTTCAGGCATTTCTCAAGCTAGAAATGAAATTAAATTTATTCCCAGTATGCTACAGGAATCATGAGCCATTAAGTAGGAATATCTGCCTGCTTTCTGTTCATTTCTACTTTTCAGCACTGCCCAAGATATGTGCTTACGTTTCTCTTCAGTCAGTAAATGATTCAAATCGCGAGGGTTTTGCATTCTTCAGTTATAGGACATGGATTAACGATGTCTAGTACTTACAGAAAAGCAGACAAATTCATTTTATGGAGGAAGGAATGGGAGACAAAGTATTAGATTGTCTCATAAAGATTAGATAAATCAAAGTAGAAGCACTTAGTGCTCTTAAAATAAAATTAGACATGAGTCATTCAGATTAAATTAAGTACCGTGTTACTTTCTGTACACACAAACAGCAGTTGCCCATTGAATCCTATAATCTGGTTTAAAGACAGAGGATAAACTACATGAAGACACAGAGCGCTGAAGAAATCATCTATCTGGCATGTGCTCACAAATCTTTAGCATAGTGGTACGGGCCCTTAATGCATTAAATGAAATCCCTGCTGCTACAGCCACTAGAGGGAACCGCTCCCTGCCTCTGGCCTTCGTACCGGGCAGGAAAACAGGAATTTGTACATCCAAAGGTCATAATTACGTCTCAAATGTGCCTTGTGTTATCTTGGAGATAGTCTAACAGCTTTAAACTTTAGTCGCCCTTCTTATCGAGAAGCTGAGAGTTGAACCACTTCTGATAAGCAACAATCAGAGGGACAGTGTTCAAAACAAACCCAAGCCATGGTCCATTGGCATTTTCATCTTATTTTGGTCTCTGCAACTGGCGTTTTGAGTCAAAGTCAGCGATAGTTTATTCTCTTCCCACAGCAACATTATCCTCTGATTTTACACTGCGGTTGGCTTGTGACTCATGTGTTTAATTACTGCTACAGTTGTTGCTCTGTTTGAAGCAATTTTGCAAAAGAAAAACAAAGATCCGTTTCCTTGAAAAAAATCAAAAAGCAAAAGTTTTCTCTCCTCACCACTTACAAAGCAGATGGGCAGCCACAAATGCCAAAGCCCCATACATTAAGGGACACAGATAGCTGTGATCTCTGGCCAAACCCTGATCTCTGTGCTGTTGAGCTTTGTGCTGACATCTAAACTTGCATTTGCAGCCCAGACTGTCTGGCCCCTTCCTATGTAATAGACCAAAGAAATAAAATAATCTGGAACCAAGTAACCCAACTGAAGTTCACATCCAGACCTGCAAATTGTATCTTAGGCAAGAAATGAGGAAAGGGTGTGACACCTGTGGGGATTCAGAGGTAGAGGAGAAGGCCACATCAAACGGTCCCAGTTGCATGACCACCCCTTTAGGCAGTGTTCCCCCTTGCCTAGGCAACTCCAAAAGCCTCCAAGGCACCAGTGAATACCAAGCAGCAACAGTTAGGCAGACTTCAGACCCTGAGTCTGCTCCAAGCGGCGCATGCCTTGTGTCTCTGCCACCTATCAGCAAGCAGCATTGTTCAAATTGTGCTCATGTCCATCAGTGTAATACGCCCTGCATAATCTCCCATGCTTTGCACATACTGCAATCACAGGAACACACCAACACAGCACTTCACCTCTTCTTGTCTAATCTACTTTGACATCCTCAGGCAAAAATCAGTTACAGGCATGTTTACAAGCACAACACTCTGCTCTGAGTTAAGTACGTGTGTCTTAATAGTTGAAGCCGAAGTAGAGGATTTGTCACCGTACCACTCCCTTGCTGAGTGCTAAGGCAGGTTGGGGAGAATTGTTTGTGAGAGGGGTTTCTCTCCTATTACCGCTGCACTGCAGCAGGGCATAGAAAACCTGGCTTAAAAAGCAAGTGTGGT
This sequence comes from Apaloderma vittatum, assembly GCF_000703405.1. Classification (NCBI taxonomy): domain Eukaryota; kingdom Metazoa; phylum Chordata; class Aves; order Trogoniformes; family Trogonidae; genus Apaloderma; species Apaloderma vittatum. Next base: position 16,967 of record NW_009718535.1, read on the forward strand.
CCTTTCGAATATGCTATGCTGGAACAAGATGTTCATTAAAGCATCAAAATAATAGTCTGGTATGGACACATACAGAGCTCTTCCCACTTGGAGGTCTCAGCACATTTGCTATGCCTTGCAGTTTTAGAGAGGTGAGTTCAAATGAAGTGCAGACGTGCTGTCAGGTGACCAGAATTAGCCCAGAGGTAGCAGGAACCCTGACCCTGTCCTGACAGTCCCAGCAGGGATCCAAGGAGCATAAACCAGTGTGAAACACTGCTGCATACACATCTCCATTCCCTCAACATTCCCTGCTTTGCAGGAACTGAATGCCCTAGAGTCCCCATGGCTAAATGTGTGGGCAAAAATAGACTTTTATGGTACCTTCTGGCAAGGCTTCTAATAAGAAGGGCTGCTGATTTCAGATCCTGTGTAAGTCCTTGCTAGTATTGCCATTACTGTAGCAAAGCCAGGATTTCACTCCATGTTTCTAAAGTGTGTTTCCTACCTGACAGATTAATGTGATTAGGACAGCAGGCAGTGTGCTTACTTATTTGTAAAAGTTTCTCTTCTCTTCAATGCATGATCTACATGTCTCCTACGGTCATTTTCTTCCAAAGAGATTGTAAGATGCGTGGGGCAGGACTTCCCACTTCCACTTTAGTGCCAACCATGAATATGGATGTGTTTAAACTTGTCCGATTCACCCAAGTGCAACTCCCTGGGGATCCATCTCACTCAGCTTTAGGAGTCTAAAAGTCTGACGTCGCGGTAGATATGGGTCAGACAAACTGCCCTCTGCAGATGTCTGAAAATGAGATGAATTCTGAAAATGCCTCCTCTCCTCCACTGGCTAGAAAGACAGCCACAAGGGACACAGTTGGAATCAAGCATTTACCTTTCAGAAGTGTAACTTAAGGGAGGGGAATCCCTTCCTAGCTTTTAATTTGCAAGTAAGCAAGAAAATCAACAGTGTGAGATAATACCCAGACCTGGCTATGAGGAAAAATCTTTTCATTTAAATCTCACAAAAATCTCTGACCAACTGAGGGTTTGTGTTCTCTTCAACCCATGACAGTAAGGAGATGGGAGCATCCCCATGTGTTGCCTGATGTAGTTGAGAGGCATCCCTGCCCATGACAGGGAGGTTGGATTAAAATGATCTCTAAGGTCCCTTCCAGCCTAGGCCGTTCTGTGATTCTATGATTCAAGAAAGTATCAGGTTTGCCTGGAGTATGAATCAGTGATGGAGCAAGTCATGTGTTTGCTGATCTTGGAATACTGGCCAAGAAACACCAGATGTACCAAACAGTGTTATTTATGTTGCAACTAATAAAAACACATCCATCACAGTCACCCCTGAGTGGACAAACAATATTATGACCCACACGAGTACACTGGGCAAGTATCAACACAATTAGCTCAGATGCATTTCACCTCCAGCTATGCAGAGTGCACTGCCTGGGGGAAAATATTCTCTTTGCTCTTGGAGCTACCCTACACAATTTGGAAATGATCACACCTGGTTTTGTCTCTTTTTGCCATTACCATACAGGTTTTGTCTACCGAAACTGTACGAGTGAGGGCTGGTCAGACCCATATCCGAGACCTGATATTGCTTGTGGCTACAACGTCAATGACACGACAAATGAGGCGAGAGTGAGTCCGAGCACCTGTGACCACAGATCCGCTGCTTTGGGGCCCTGGGGGAGGAACTTGTTTAAGGAGAGGCTGAAGGGTGTTGTGGTTTAACTCAGGTGGAGTTATTGTTACAGGTAGTTTTCAGCATAAATGCTTCCTCCAAATGGGTTGCTCAGGGTAAAACTTCAGTAGCTGATTTTACAAGAAAATTTATTTGTTAAATAGGAGACAATTTTCTCTTGGTATGGACTGATTTCTACCAGACAGTCAAAGGTAAAGATGTGAATTTATGTTCCCCTGCAGCGTTCCTATTTCATGACTCTGAAGACCATGTACACCATTGGATACTGCACCTCCCTCGTGACGCTGACGATAGCCTTAGTGGTCCTGGTCTCTTTTAGGTGAGGAGAAGCATCTCTAGTTTGCATTTGGCCAGGCTGCCTGGATGTCTCAGCCAATACAGGTCCTGTTACTTTTCAGAGCAAGAAAAAATTTGAAGTATTTCTGAAAATATTCACAAAAATCAGTGACAAAAATCATCTCTGAGTCTTATCTCCCAGAAAATATTAGGGTTGCTCCTCACATTGTGCTCTCCTGTCCTTTCCAAAATGTAAATGCATGTATTTTGCAGGCTGGTATTTGTACCATCTGCTGCTGCTGAGGTCTTCCCATGACTTCAGTGTCCCTCAGACAGAGTGTCTTTGCCCTTATTGTTCTTTTCCAGACTTGAGGCTGTGGCTAAAACTTTGCTCTAAGTGCTGCTGCACTGACTTCTGGGAAGGTGTTTCATGTTTACAGCAGCAATCTGACAGTCAGCTAATCTTCGTGTATCCTAATAACCTGGAATTTGTACCTTGCTGCTTATTCAGTGAAATTAATTTCCCTTACAGTGTCAGGGCAGCACCGCCAGGCAGAAATAACCCCAGCTACCTTGCAAACTCATCCTCAGGCTGTACAGCCTCCAGACCCAGATTATGTGGAGATTTAATACAGAAAACATTGCAGCCACAAGTACACTGTGCAGGCAAAACAAATAAATCCACCCAGGTGTGAATAAACACCCTGGGTTCATGTCACTCCAGAAAGGAGGGAAGGAGAATATTGGTGTGAAATAGCAGTTATTCTGGAAAAGTTTGGCTTGTTTTAGTAACCGAGTGGAGCGGGGGTGACTTTAGGTTTTTTCAGGTCTTCTCTAGAATATCCCTCTTGGGAAATGTCTTCCTTTCACAGAAAGAAAAAAAAGTGCTCTTAATTTGTCAGTCTAGCATCAATAAGGATTGAAACCCTCTGTTTACAGCCACAAAATACCTGCATTGGCCAGAAATGTAACTTCACAGGATCTCTTTCTCTTTTTGTAACAGAAGACTTCGCTGTACGAGGAACTACATCCACATGCATCTCTTCATATCATTCATTTTGCGAGCCTCATCCAACTTCATCAAGGATGCCATTTTGTTTTCCTCTGAAGACACAAATTACTGTGGGGCATATACGGTAACCTCTGCCTTCCAGCTTGCTCCATGCCTCAGTTTCCCAGCAGGATCCCAGCCATAGTTAGTGCACAGGAAAAAAATCCCTGCCTCAGCTTTCCATTCAGCATTAAGGGTTATGGCAGAGGAAAGGCATGCCCTGTGTCTTCTCCATCACTTGACCCTGGATGAGATTTCCCCATTTGGAGGGATTCTGTGTGGGTAACAGTGGCATAAGGACACAAAAGCAGCCCAGGCTGGAGCATCCACACAGAAACCCAGGTGCAGTTCCTCCTGCCCTTAAAAGTGTTGGAACAGAGGTCATCCAGGTCCATTTGAAGTAGGTACCTGCATTCATCATCTTCATTGTGTTGGCCACAGAAGACACCGGGAGTTCATTACATTGACCAAGAAATGCCTAAACGTGGGTGTCCCAGGCTGTGAACACAGGATACACAATCAGTGTGGAGATTCTTACACGGATTTTAAATCCTGGTAGATAGGGCTGGCAGGAGAAGTACAAGAACACATTAAATATTGTTGACTTATACTATAGTGTGAGCCTTATAGTCACATATGGGTTTGCACCCAGAGAGCCTTGAGAATGAACCTACCAAATTTCGAGCTGGTTTTTCCTTTTTATTGGTAGCAAATATATTGAAAACTGGGGGGGAATGGAGCACTGGAGATTAGGTTCAATGCTTTAAGCCAAATTATAAGGTATTGAGAAGGGAAACGAACAACCAAGAAAGGCTTGTTTGTTTGTTTTACATGTGCACACAAGTTTTGCTGGATTTTTGTTGCTGAACAACAACATTCTGAGCAAATTGTATCTTGTCTTTATTGACCTTCTTCTTAGGAAAAAAAGACTGACAAATACATTCACATGCTTCTCTAGGGTGATATGAGTGCAAGTGATACTAACAAAGTAGTAACAGCGAAAGTCCTCTAAGGGAGACAGTAACAAACCCATGTGTCCATGACATGTGTGGTTCCTGCTAGGGAGGTTATTGATTAATGCATTCAGGACTGCCAGTCCCGCTTTCTTGTCATGCGAACGTCTGACTCAAGGCCATCTGTTTAGTCCCCTAATTGCTATAAAATCTCTATTTCCCAAGATTTATTTACAGCTCGCACTCTGTTAGAAGGTAGAGACAGACCCAGGCAGAAGCTAATTATCCTCTCTTTCCTCAGGCTGGGTGTAAGCTCACCATGGTCTTCTTTCAGTATTGCATCATGTCTAACTACAGCTGGCTCCTCGTGGAGGGACTGTACCTCCACACTCTCCTGGTTATTTCTTTCTTCTCGGAAAGGAAGTTCCTCTGGTGGTTCATCGCCCTCGGATGGGGTACTGGTTCTCCTTTCAGTAAGAGTAACTGTGGGTTTGTTTTGCCTTTGGGATAGACTGGTGGAGCAGTAACTAGGTTTTCCAATTGCAGGTGCCCCAAGTGTGTTTGTGGCTGCATGGGCGACTGCTAGGCAGCTCCATGAAAATATTGGGTAAGTTGCACAGAGCAGGGAAAGGTGTCACGCCGGGGGAAGCACACAGCCGCTGTACAGGCTACTTCCATGAGGTCCTGCTCATTTCTAACTGCTGGCAGCCAAACAAACCAACCACCACCCTGCTGTGGTGTAAGCCTGGATCCTAGTGTGGGTGGGAGTAGAGGTCCAGCTGAATAACCTGAGAGAGCGCCTCAAATTTCATTTAGGCGTTTTCAGGGGTAGGAAGTAGCTTTCAAGTATGAATTCAACCCACAATGTTTTCAGCATCTGTATTTCACTTTCTGAAGCTTTTGTTCCTTTCTTTTTTCCCTTCCAAAATTTTGAACAGCGGGGCAAAATTTTGAACTTTAAGGGCAAGACAAAAGTCCAGTGTATGTGGACAGTTTTCTGTCAGAAATGTTGTCCTGCTAAGTGGGAACAGGAAATGAATCTTGAAGAAGGGAACAGGGGCCTATCTGAAGTGCAAAACAGACTAAACCTCTTTGAAGACATGGGTGTTTTGATAACTGACTGCACCTTCTCTTCTATTTTTACAGGTGTTGGGACATTAACACTAATGCCAATACATGGTGGATCATTAGAGGCCCTATAGTTTTCTCTATTTTTGTAAGTCTTTTCTGGGACAAGCAGACTCAAAGTGTATTTTCAAATATTGTGAAATCAGAGATCATCAACTAAACATGCTTTAATGTGCATGTCAATGAACCGATCTTAGACATATGCCTGAACTGGTGTGACACATGAATTACTGCTTTAGCAATTTGTGCTCAGCATTATTTAGTCAGTAAATAATGCCCCGAAGCTAAGTTCACAAGGAAAGTGTCCTCCCAAGAAGCAAGAGTCTGAAGAAGATCAGTTTTCCACATCCTGTTGATTTCATATGAACTTGGCTGGCTTGTGGAAGCTTGTTTTGAACTGTTTCAAGGAAGGCTCTGGAGGAGAAACGAAGTGGCTGTACTTTCAGTACAATCGCCTTTGTGTCTCCTGGTCAGTGCCCCTCTGGCCAAGCCAAAACCAACTTGCCTTACACGACCGTTAACTTTTGTTTTCAGGAATGAAAGCAGCTCACAGGCTGCATGACGCCCCACACGGTAGTGGGCATCGCTCACTGAAACAAGGCATAGGCCTTGAAACTTAGTGAGAAACTGCTCACCTTCAGAGTCTTAGTCATTTGCTAGTGCTCACCTTCAGAGTCTTAGGTAGCAAGGTGCTGGAGCTGATTCCTGGAGAGAGTTGTTCTGCCCAACTGATGTGCCCTGGGCCAGACCACTCTGCAGTAATCTGTGAAACCCTAGTGGAGAAATCGATGAACTGCTAGTTATCCACAAGTAACCCACTGACATTCCAAGTGAGAACCCAGGAGCTGATTGAGGTTTTCCTGTTATCAGTAGGGGCAAAGCACAAACTGCAACTCTTGCACGCTCTCTTAGAAACCAAAGCAGCCGAAATGGTGGGTTAAAGTTCTGCTCCCACTTACCACTGAGCAATCCTTCACCCGCACAAGACAAGAAGAAGACCACACAAGTGATGCAGGATCCACTTAACAAGGCCACAGGATTTATTTTTCTTGATGAAACAACCCTTATCTGCTCCAGGAGCCACTCAGTGTTTAAATGCCCACAAGGCCTAGGCATTCTGCAAGGCAAAATGTGCAATCTGAATTTATCTTCTGATGGCTACCACCTGTTATCCTATTCTGAGTTTCCCCAAAATCCTAATCACATCTTGTTTATCCATTTAAGGCAGGAGCCGCCAGCATGACTCTGCCTCTTTATCCAAAAGAGGCTTTTCTCAAGCCCATAGTCACAGACAAACAAACAGCCAGTCCTTCAGAATCCAGATCTAATCTCTTTATTCCTCACAGCACACAGTCCTTAGCAGTTCAAAGGGCAGAAAATCAATACCGCTAAACTCCTTTGTGCTTCTGGGCTAATTTTCATTGCTGTGCTGCCCCCAGGCAATCCTTCCCCGC
>NW_009718535.1:23561-30830 GCF_000703405.1 Apaloderma vittatum
GGAATGCTGCCATTCCCTCTTCCCTGGTAGTTCTCATCTGTAAAAAGTCCTCTTAGCCTACAGTGCTCACACCTGGCCTAGTGGGTTAAAAAACTCAGAATCCCCAGACCTGAACCTCCTTTTCCCCCAGAATATTTCAGTCTTTCCTTCATGTTCCTCTCCCCTAGCTCCACCCAGCTCTCCTCCTTTGCTCACCCCTCCCCAGCTCCCCAAACTTCCATCCCTCTCCAGATGCTCTCAGCAGCCCAGACCATGCAGCCACAGTTGTTCCATCTTCATCAATTCAGAGAACCTAAGGACATCCTGGGTCTGTCCCATCTACAGCAGACTCGAATCTCTCAGGGAAACTCACAACCTGAGCCTTGCTCCAACACCCTGTACAAGGCACCATGAAGAGGATGCACTGATGTGACAGTGTTTCCAGGTGCAGGGCAGGGTGAAGGGCCTGCCATGGTGCAGGGTGTTGCAAAAGGGCCGTGGGTGGGGGTCGGGAGACTGCAGGTGCTGGAGGAGCAGGGGAGCCCTGATGCGAAGGGCAGATAAAGTCCATGTCGCTCCTTGGTGTTACAGGCTGGCTGTGGGAAAGAGGCACGCTCAGGCCTGCTTTGCCTCCCCTGAAGGTCAAACCAGAAGAAATAGCTATTGCTTCACCTTCCCTCGAGCAGCAGGAGATCAGCATTTTTATCTGATATCCTCCCCTAGAGAGGGGGAAATGCAAAAACAACTCCAGTGTTGACTCTCTTCTACTCCCACTTTTAACTATTTTGCCTCCATCATCCCAAACCACACAGTGTCTTTTAGCAGGGAACGAACAACATTTGCAGTCCCAGCTAGCAAGGGGGGCCGCCAGTGCCACCACTTTGCTGGCATCCAACGTGGGGCCAGACTGCGCAGAGGCTGCCTGAACCCCACAGCCAGAAGGGATTCTGCCGATCACAGAGTGTTTGAGGTTGGAAGGGACCTCTAGAGATCATCTAGTCCAACCTCCCTGCCAGAGCAGGATAACCCAGAGCAGGTCACACAGGAACACGTGCAGGCAGGTTTTGAATGCCAACGTGCCTTGTCTCCCTGCCCTTTGGTGATTTGCCGGGGTAATAAGCCCCAATCATCCCCATAACTAAAAGTGCAGGAAACCAGTGGGGAAAGCAGCCAGCAGCGAATCCCAGGGTGGCCAGGCAGGCTGGAGAGGCAGGAACAGGGACTGGAATGGGGACAGGGATATCAGCAGGCCAGTCCCAACCCCTCTGCTCTGACTGCTCAGCCAAACACTCCAAACAGGCTCTGCTGATACCTGGCAGTTATGTAAGTCATTACAGCGCATTTGGGCTTGTTGTTTTGGGGGTTTTTTTGTATTTTTTTCTCTCATGCCCTTCCTTTTGTTGTTTTTTTTTTCAGATTAATTTTATTATTTTTGTCAACATTTTAAGAATCTTGATGAGGAAGCTTAGCTCACTTGAAGGAAGGAGCAGTGACTTCAATCAGTACAAGTATGTCCCTTACCTCACAACTTTATGCCACGAGCCCACCCAAGCTCCTCTTCACTCCTTCTACCCTGGCTTTCTCCTCTATTTTCATTCTCAGGAGACTTGCAAAGTCAACGCTTCTCCTCATCCCTCTATTTGGGGTCCACTACATCATCTTTGCTTTTTTCCCCGAAGACACAAGCAGTGGCACAATGGAAATACAGCTGTTTTTTGAATTGGCTCTTGGATCATTCCAGGTAGTATTTGACCAGTTATTATTTTTTTTAAAGTAAGAAAAAGAGATATATCATATAACTCTGCAACAGCACAGAGTCCCAACAGCAAAACCAAGTTGTCTAATTTCCCTTGAGATGCCTCATCCCCATTCAAAAGCTGAAACTGCAGTTCTAGTTCTGTGACCACAGTTCTTTTATCTTTTAGGGCTTTGTCGTGGCTGTACTTTATTGTTTTCTTAATGGTGAGGTGAGTTGTGTGTACATAACATTCTTTTTTATTGCTCAAGCATGCCTCATTAATCAGCAGGATAAGTTCTCCAATGAATTATGTGTTTTATTTGAGCGTTTTCTTCCCAGCTACCTAACGTCACTCGTGAAATACCTCCTAGACCCGGCAAGCCTAAATAATTGTATGCCGGATGCAAACTTCACCTCCCAACTGCTGCAGCCCTTTCATAGATCAGATAGTGTTGTTATTGTCTGGGAACAGAGGGTGGGAGCACCACTGTCACACTGACAACTGGTTGGTTCTGATGTCCAGTGCTATTATCTGTCATCCCATGGCTAGTTGTTTTTTGGGGTTTTTTTGCTTGACCCTTGGGAGGGAATTTATCAAAAGCTGTATCCAGTCCAAGTTTATTAGGACTCTCATAAGGTAAACCTTTTGGAGGAGGGACAGTTTCCCTTGCATTTGTATGGTAACTCCCAGGCTTCTAAGCTAGAATTTGCCCTCTGTAATGGTGCTGCTGGTAGAAGCGGGGGGAAACATATAAACCTGGGAGATCAGGATGTTATTGGAAGGGAAAAAAAGAAAAGCCTTAGTGCCTAAGGTTTGAAGAAAAAGTCACTTAAATGGAGAAAGAGTTTGAAATACTTTGACTAATCTTTTAGCAGTGTTCAGAGAAAGCTGCTTCGTAAACAAAATCTGCATTTTTCTACCTTAGAGTGCCAAAGTGTCCTGGTTTTAGAACTAAAATGAAAACCTTTAAAAAAATCTAAACCAAACATTTACTAAAGCCTGTTAGGCTCTGTGAACAGTTTCACCTGCAATTAAACAGAAAAACACGTTAATGAAAAATTGTGGGGCTGCAACAACAGTATCAGTAAAAGTGACAAAAACCAGGCCCTACTCTGATACCTTAAACTGGCAGTTAAATAAATAAATGCAAACCTTGGCAAAGTTAACCTGCTCTCCTTTTCCTGTTATACTGCTCTCTGCAATGCCGGGCTCCAAGATAAACTAGCTGAACTAAGTATTTTGTGACCTTTCTACCTAGGTTCAGCTGGAAGTTAAGAGAAAATGGAGGCAGTGGCATTTAAGCAAACACTTGCGTCAGCATCTCAGCACCTCGGCAAGTAATGGAGGAAGTGGCTTAACTCAAGAGATGCAGATGGTAAGGTCGAGCCCACCAGAGCACTGGAGAGCAACCCTCCAAAGATCAAGTGTGCTTTAACACTTGTACACCTGGAGGATACCTCCGTGCTCAGATACACGTGTAAGCCTCACGGACTGTGTCTGTGTATGTATTCGAAAGCAGGACTTGGCTGTAGATCAACAGTTCTTGGAGTACATCTGTTCATTATATCCTGTGTAGCACCAGAGTTATTTTGCAAGGCAAAATAGGCAAAAATATTATGCTCTTCCTTGGGTTTCTGGCCATGGTAATTTGTATTTCTTTCCACACCAATATTTTTTAGCTGCGATTTCTACCTTAAATGTGACCTTTCTTTTTCCATTTGGCTCTCCAACATGTTCCAGGCTAAGCCAGGCTGCTGAGTTTTTGATGTTCTCTGCTTCTGCTGTTGTTGAAGCTGGAAGGATATTCAATTTTATACGATGAAAGTTATGTGCCATCCTTTAACGCAGCCCGTGGGTTTGAAATGCAAAGTCAATTCATCCTCAAAAATTTAACAAGAATTTGAGTTTCTGTTTTGGTGATAGATGATGGACACTGAGAACACAAAGCACAGCTAAGATCCTGTTTCCTCTGTCTGCATATCTGTTGCTCAGGTATGCTCCAGTGACAGTGGTGGGTTCAGACAGTTTTCTTCCTTTGCCACTTCTAACAGTGGAAACGTCAACTAACTGATCCAGGTTATATTTTCATATCTTCTTGAAATGGTAAAAAGGCTATTAAAGTATATTCCTTGGGTAGCCAACAAAACTTCAGTAAGATGGCTCTTTCCTATTTTGTCTGTACCTCTGAAACTAGTCCAGCTAGTCTTCAAAGGGAAGTAATGAAAACCCTTGAAACATTTAAAACTCAATTGAACCAGGCAGTACAAGGTATCTTGTGAAAAACCACCACCATAGTGGCTGGTAAAAATCTCTTCAGAGTCTACGATCACTCAGCATGCTGAAACCTGCAAGACTGCACACTGTAATATGCTGTTACAAGGTATCTAAGCTTCTATTACAGCTTTACGGTCTTAAGGATAAAACTGTTAATCAAATTCCATGGTTTGAATGGAAAAGGGATAAAAGAATTCACCCAACAAATGCAAACAAGCCTCCTCCTTGATTTTGCATCTGCATTTCCCTGGTTATAGCAATTCCTGCCTGGTTTTCTTCAAGGGCAAAGATGACTGAACAGAAACCAAGCAGCTAAGTTTATCACACTTCTCCCTCCTCCTGATTACCTACAAGACATTGGCAAAACATGCATGGTATGTCAAACGTTGACTGAGCAGCATTCCCCAACCCTCTGCCAAAACTGTTCTAACAGCTTTTATTCACACCAAACCATCATGGTAGCCTTCTGCCTTTTTACCAGAAGGCAAACCCTGAGAAAAATTCAAAGGATGCTTTCAAAGTTAAATTACCTGTGCAGAAGCAGGTTTTTTAAAAATCTTATTAGCACCATTTCAAACCCTCAAGATTCCTTTAAAATTCAGCCAAAGCAAGTGGAAGGAAGAGCAGAAGTGGGATCAGTCCTGTGATGGAGGGAGAAGTGAAAGCCCCTCCATGCATGTTTGGGTGACTTACCCATGCCAAGCAGAGCCTCCAACCTTCTCAGGGGTTCACACTCTGTCCCAGCATGTTTGGCAAGTAACATTAATTCCAAAAAGATAGAATCATTAGCCTCGTTTTTCTCTCTTGCCTACGGATAAGACTAAGAAGAGTGAAACAACCTGCGTGTTCCCTGTCTGAGAATTAAACACGTATCAGTCAAGTCAAAGCAGCTGTTTGTTTTAAATGCAAGAGCATTCTTCCAGCACAAACGAAGAAATAGAGATTTAGAGATACCATAACATGCAATTAATTAGATCTGATGCAATTATTGGCTCTCCCACAAGCCAGTGCAAGAGCTCAGCACTGCAGTGCATAGGTAGGACCAGCTCTGATGGCACAGGGTTGGATGGAGCCCAGGTTGAGCACAGTATCCATACATACAGGAGCCCTGGTGAAGTTGGAGCAAACCACATGCCCCCAGATGAAATGCTTCCGGGTTTTCGTTTGATTTTTTTTTAAAAAAAAAAAAATTCTAGCATAAGCTATTGTTTTATATGGCCTTTTTGCTTTTGTTTGAGTTGCCTGAAATAACAACAACAACAAAGTATTCCCAGATTCTGTATTGCATGCTTGCTTCAGGAATTGACTGCTGGCCTGCTTTGCACTTTATGGAGCTAAGGCTCCATAAAAACCCTCACATGTCAGCTGGCATTTGAAGTCCTCAGCTCTTTGCGAAGAGGAAGTCCACTCGGCCAGGTGCCATAAGCAGGCAGTCCGGGGCGTTACAACGCTGTGACCTGGATGTAGAAAGCTGCTGCCAAACACCACTACAGTGGGATGAGTTCTCACCTCACCCATGTTCTGCACAGATGATGCACTCTTCCCTGCTGGGGCTCTGTCTTGATTAACTATACTAAAGAATACTGAAGAGAGTGCTACTCAGCTCTGGGAACACTGACATGTTTATAAGCAGAGGAACAGGGAAGTCAAGCTCAGAGCAATGGAAAAAGCAGGAGAGGAAGGGGTGCAAGTGTCAGTGGCCGGAAACATCTGACACAGGCTGAACCCAAACTCCAAATTCAGGGTTCATGGACTTCCCTTTCTCTTGAATACCTGCTCCTCAGTGTAAAGCAGTTGTTTGTTAAGGACTTGCTTCCCATCGTTCAGACAATCCATTATCATTGTCTGGGACACTGGTGACAGCCTTTGGCTGTTCACTCCAGGTCCTCTGTGACACCAGTTGTTGCAGCCCTGCAAGCCTGGTGGTGCAGGCAGCAGCTACAGCAGCCTGAACATCAGCAGTCATAAGACCTAAGGCTGAATTTAGGAGGAAATTATCAGTAGATTTTTCTTTCCCAACACAGCAACAAGGAAGTTCCCAGCAAAACTGAGAGAAGCAAAAAGCAGTATTGTTGTGCGGTGAATAATTACATTGTGCAATGCCTCACTGGGCGATGCATCAGAGGACCTGAAATGAACTGTTTCAGAAGAGGGTGGTGCAAATTCAAAGGGGTTGGATCCACGTGAAGGTGAGAGGCCCCAGGAGTCCAGCTAACACTCCTTCCAGGACATCATCCCCCACTCCAGACAGATCTTTCTTTTGCACAGAAACAAGGCTCTCCTTACATGTGCAAACAGAAGGTTTAGAAGAAGGGCCATTACCTGCTTATCATAGGCTTGAGGAGAGAGAAGACAGGCAAGGACAGTCTTCCTGTAAGCACCTTCCCTTGACTCACAAAAGCAAGAAAAGTCCAAACCCTAAACCAGGTGCCCAACAAAAAACAGCTGATGAAGGTACTGTAGACTTAAAAATCAAGATCGCAGTAAAAGTCCAAGATATCTCCCTAGCTAGCATGCCCTGTAGTGCAATTTCCTTATTCTTACCTGCAAGTAATGGTTTGTGGACAAGTTTCCAATTAAAGTTGGTAACTGGGAAACTCTAAACAGCTCGTTAACAAGAGATGATATTAATTACCCTGCTTTTAAGAGATACTAAACCTCCTGAGACAGGCCAATGACCTCTTTCCTTCAGAAAGAGAACACCAGGTGCTAATTAACTTACTTGAGATTACATAAACTAATTCAGCAGTGAAGCTGGAAATCTGTTTTCCTGACATTTGACTAAACTCGTTAGTACCGTGAGCTCAGAAAAATCCTTGTATAAATACATTTATATTCGGATGCCACTTCTGCAGGCCAAATAAGCAGAGCTGGGAAAAAGCAAGGATGCTTCAGACAGAGGGTGCGGTGTGGGAAAAGGGAGGTGAAGGACACAGGAAAGAGCTCTTTAGCTGGTAAACAGAGCAACAGGCAACAGCAGGAAATCGTTAAGAGCCTACAAGGTTATCTCCAATTCCCATGAAGCAGCACAGCTGACCGCCCCTCGTATTTTGCAAGACAAGAAAACAGCACTGGCTGCTTGGGTTGGTGTGGACACGTTGGAGGGGTAAGGAGAGTGGAGTGCAGAGCTGCCTCGGCTCCCTTGGTTGGAGCTTGGCAAAACTCCAGTCATTTCTTCAGCAGTCTAGCTGGGTAAACATGCAGAATTGAGGCCTAGGAGATTAGAAAACCCCCCACTCATCCCCTTAAATCTGCACCCCAATATCTAAATATATAT
>NW_009718536.1:0-9324 GCF_000703405.1 Apaloderma vittatum
TTTTTAATATTTCAGAGGATAAGAGATAGGACTCAATATATTTGGTGTCAGGTTCGAGGATCCCTTCTGATAGTCTTGGTTGTGTTACAGGTTTCCAACATGCAACCTTTTGAATTGTATCACTTTTCCAGGCACCAGAATTAATCATTCCTTATGGTTTTGGGGTTCTTACAAGCTACACTGAAAATATTCAGTGCCGGCCAAGTCAGAGGCACATCCTTGTCTAATGCACCATTTGTGCTGAGCACGTATGAAAAGCCAAATTACCTCCCCGTGTTCCTGTTTTAGCGTAGTAGTTTGTGTAGGTAGAACCGTAAGTACAACAGGCAAATAAGACCCCTTACTGGTCACCCGTTGAGATCAGCGGCATTCTCTCATTAACTACGCTCACGAGCTGTAAAGCTCAGCAATGGCAAAATAACGTTGTGGTAGACAGGATTTTAATGTTATGTTTTCAGAGGGAGTGTTAATTACTCCAGACTCATGGTACCTTCAAGTCAATGGAAAGATCCTTGTTGATTTCACAAGTGGTTGGGTTTAGTCCCTGTCAGTAACAGTTTTACAGGTTTTTTTTGTGTTTTTATTAACTGATTAAATAATTTTACTATTTAAAAATCCATAGAATTTCTTTCTGGGATCATATTTTCTCTTACGAAGGAAAGAAACTATTGTCATGGAGGCCTATTGTTCCAATGTAGTTGTTGACAGCAACAAACTAGTATTTTTTAGCTAGAAAATGTAGTTTCAATAGTTTAGCATTTTGAGGATGTGAAATTATGTATTCTTCAATGCTGTCAACAGGACACAGAATCAAGCACTGGCATAAATTTATTAGACGGAGAGACTATATGGCCTTTCTGATAGAAAAAGTCTGATATTAAGGTCTGATTCAGTGATCACAAGTGTTTCATTATAGTTTAAATAAATAAGTGTATAATCACATTAATTAGGATCTCCAGTTTAAGTCCTTGGTCACAACAGAGTCACAGTGGAAAACAGTAATTTGAAGCTGGAGTAAAAAGTCTGGTTATCTTGTTGCCAGCTACTTGAGCACTAACTAGTTCCAAAGAAGTTAGTCAGAAACTAAGAATACATGTACATTCTGAAGCTACTTGATGTCCTTTGCTAAGGTAGCCGTAATTTCACTTTATTTCTGCCTTGCATTTGATTTTGTATGCTATGACATGCATTGCCTGATAAATACCTTCTCACGTGTATCCTCTGCCTGCTCTGCATGAATAGGTTTCTTCAAGTTTGCTGGGAGCCTCTGAAGAGGCGCCAGTATTTTGTGAGTTGCTAATCGTAATACAGGGCCTATGCATTTGTGAAAAATTAGATTAGAAGCAGGAAAACTAAGGTTTTTAAGAATTTGTATTGTTAATGTGATTGGATCAGCAGATGGCGAATATGACTCAGTATAAATGTTACATAATTCTTCCTGGGAAAATAAAATCTCAAGACTGTGCTCTAATTGAAAAGATCATCCAGAAAGCTGCTGAAGAACAGTATGGACAGTCGGGATAGAAATATCAATGGAGCAGATGCATGCAGTAGCCAGCAGATTCAGGAAGACTTTATGAATGTGGCGACGCTCAAAACATACCCCTAAAAACCTATCAGCCTAGTGCCAAACAAAACTGCAAAGGCCAAACAGAGGATTTTGTTTCAAGAGCAAATAGAGCAGAAAACAGTTACTCTTATCAACTTGAAAAGTAAAAAGGAACTTAAGCAGCGCTTAATGGAAGGGTGAAATGTGGATAAATTCTAAGGACTGCTGAAGCGAAGAATTCAGAATATGGGTTGGTCTGTTTCCAGAGATGAAATCGATAGCGGACTGTAGTAAGAAAAAAAAAAATGTACTGAGACTGAATTGGATGCAAATTGTCAAATATATTAAATCAGGTAGACTTCTCTGTGTTTTTAAATGTCTTGCAATGTTTGTTTGTGGTAATGTCAGGACAGCCCTTTGGAGTGTTAAAAATTATATGTAGGATAAATATGTTAATTAGACATAGAAAGTAGAAACATAGCTTTATAATTTGCAGCAGTTGCAGATGAGAAAAATAATTGTTAAAAGAGCCAAGAGATCTTTCAAAACATTTTACGCTTTTTGAGCAGTGCTGTTCCATACCACAGCAGAATTTTGATTTTCTGATTTCAGTATTTGCGAAGGCATTTTAAGTTATGACCACTGCAGCTGTCAGTGTCTAAGTGCCATCACACCTTCAATCTCGAAATTTCTTTTAACACAACATATGCTTTACCTTCTGTTTTCTTCCATTTTCTAAAATACCAGAGAAAGCAGTTAGCCTACCTAGAAATTCTTTAACTGGTTTGTCATTTGAAAGGACTGGGGTTGACTGTAATAAGCAGGGACTTTCCTTAATGTTTTTACAATGCAGCTACCACTTGGCTTTGTTCTCATTTCACGTTGACAACTTCTTCATTATAGAAGAACAGCCTCCCATACTTAAAGGCAAATTATGCTTTCTAACATTCTGTGACTTTCCCTTCTCTGTTTTCAAGCAGGAGCATGGAAGGAATATGGAAAACTGAGTTGCAAGTATTGAAAGAAACCAAATCTATGATATTAAAAAATAGTTCTGTACAATAGCAAACATATTAATGTCATATTTCAGGACTGTCTGTTATCAATTCTCTCATGTAAAGACATAAAGAAAGCCTAAGATCCCTATTACAAATTCTGAGGGATATTCTGAAAGAGAACTAAAAATGCTGGACTAAACCATCAGATCGGCTTGGCACTAGGAAACAAATTAGCATTAAATAGGCCTAATTATTATTCTGATTTTTGTACACATGGTAAGTAAGGCACAAAGGCTACAAAGCACCCAGGAGGAAGTACTATTTCTCATGCACCCAGGTGGCAAGAGTTTTCAGGTTTGGTATTGCCTTTTGCTCTTTGCAGTATATACACAGTGTAAAAAAGACACAGTGAGCTTCAACGAAACATGACTAGCCCTGTGTTTGCACGGCTCGTCTAGGAGATATCTGAACGCCATACGCAGAGGCTAAGTCCTGGGACGTGGCGGTCCCAGGAGCATATCTGAACTCTCAAGGCCAAGCTTGAATGGCCATCGGGGCATGAATGGCCTGTCAGGGTGAAAACCAGATACATCAGCTTTCCCCTGAAGGCTTTGCTCAGCGATGGGCTCAGAAGGTAGATGGACATGGTGGACAGGTCCTCAGTTTAGATAACTGGGACACACCATAATACTCACCTGCTGCTTAGTTTAGCTCTCACCAGTGAAATGTGCAAAAGGACTTACAACATCCTCCTCCACTGTAAAAGAAAATGAAAGAAGCTGAAGGTACTAGAAACCTAACTCATGAGGAATATAAAAACATCAGGAGTGCTATGGTTTCAAAGGGATGCATAAATGTTTGGACTCATCAAATTAAATAGAAGCTGAAGTACCATGTAAGGAAAAAGACATTTTTGATGTCTTATCCATAACAATTGTATCTCTGGCTATACAATTCTGTCTAGATCACATTTTCTGTAAACACTTTCTTTCAGGCGTGTTTTCATGGTGTAAATTTGTAATGGAAAAAAACATACAAGGAATTGGTCCCTTAAGTGATGTTGCACAGCAGCAAGATGCTGTCTCAGCATTTGCACTGACTGACCCCACTGCATCCTTCTCATGAGGCACTGAACACACTGAAGAAGAGCAAGAAATTAAACTATTATTCTGTCACCCAGACAGTGACCCACACAGTCATCCGAACATACCGTGGGAAGCGTGCTGCATTCCCCAGAGGGCTGTAACGTCCCACTGCTCAAAAGTCTCAAGTCTGTAGAGGCTGCAGGTTGTGTCTGTGCTGGAGAGCTGAGCCTCCAGAAAACAGTGATGGGAGAGTACTGACAGTAAGTCAAATCTGTCTGCCGTGCCATTTCCAGTGCAATGCGATTTTGCTATGATGACAGATGCTAAGATTAACTGGTATATCCATACATTTCTTTACATGTATTTTTTGTGTGACAGCAGGTGGGATTAGCAGTATAATTATTCATCCAATCCTTCTGCTCTGTCGTAGGTTTACATCGGTTTGCTATCAAAATATGCCTAAGACTATTTTTCATGCATTAGAGAGAAATGCAGAATCA
Organism: Apaloderma vittatum; assembly: GCF_000703405.1. Lineage (NCBI taxonomy): Eukaryota > Metazoa > Chordata > Aves > Trogoniformes > Trogonidae > Apaloderma > Apaloderma vittatum. Next base: position 4,133 of record NW_009718536.1, read on the forward strand.
AACGTGAATACAAGTTGGTAAGAGCAGCATGCTGATTAGATGCCTCAACCCATCCTGTGCTGACAGACAGAACACAGTACTGAGGCTTTGCCTGTACTGCTCAACGCGCAGCTCATCACAATAAAAATAACCTGTTTCTACCTTTGATACATTGCAACCTCCTTGGACATTAAAATATTTTCCCCTTCTTGTCTTCCCTTTAAGATATGCGCAACATTACCTACACATCCCATTTGGACTGCCTGAAAGAAGAATCACAGAGAAATCTCCACTGAAATGTCCTAGTGATGAGGGACTGCAACTGAAAGTAGAGACAGCTGTTAAAATTGTGCACAAATGTTATCCTTGGCTCTTAAACAGTAGCACACAGGAATGTTGCCACAGGGGAACTGGTGCACTGTGTGGCAGTAGCATAGCTAGAGGTATTCCGCCAATGGTTTCCATTCTGTTTGTCTCTGCTAACAGCAACTATTATACAGGAATATGTAATGGTAAATAGCTCCTCAGGATTAACAGAAATGGTTGAGCAAACGCTTACAGGTCACACATCCTTCAGCTATGTTTATGCTTGTGGATACACATGATGATGACCAATAAGGGAGAACATATTTGAAATTCCAAATGTGCTGCTCTGCAATACAGAACTTCAGAGCTCATTGGGTGAAAGAGTGGTTACTGGAAATTAATTGTGGACATAGAAGAAAATATAATATACTTAGGTAATGGTCTGGGAAGGCTCGGAACTGTCTATGTGTATTTAAAAGGCATAAATCTCAGACTGAGAGCTGGATGGTAAGAGTTTGATACAACTAGAAATAATAGGAAGACATGTGAAAGCAGAAATACATGACAAAGAGAATTTAATGATTAATGTTGCTGTGGGAATTAACATGGAAGCAAATGGACAGAGCATTATTTCTTTTTCCTCAAAAAAAATAGTGCTGTCAGATATACAATGAAGAACAATCTTCCACTGATTCTCTTACTAGTTGTAATTTATCAGTCTTTGCAATTTCTCATTTTGATAGTCATTCTTGACACAAATGATTCAGCTACCTAACTTTGCATTGGATTCCTGCATCTGGGCAGTTGAGAGAACATAAGTATTTGTGGTGAAAAAGTCACCATCATTTCAAATACCAGGGCCTTTCTTTACAGGTCAAGTCCAAGGGGTTAACTCAAGTCACAGTCCTATAAGAACAGGGTTTTTTTAAAAAACAAATCTATCACAGAATCATACAATTACAGAACTATTAAAGTCAGAAAAGTCGGTTCTAAGATCATCAAGTGCAACCATCAAACCAACACTATCATGACTACTAAACCATGTCCCTAAGTGTCACATCTACACATTTTTTGAACACCTCCGAGGAAGGATGATGACTCCAACAACTTGGCTGAACCAGAATAAATCCCCCAAAGAGTCTGAAGGAACCTCAAATCTAACGCTTATGAAATTAAAATGGTGAGGTGCAAGCTATGGTTTCAATTGGCTTGGCTACTAGATGAGCAGAAGGCAGCCAATGTAATGCTAATAACTTTTAAGGGGCTTGAAGGGGGATTTGGAGAACTACCAAGACTGATTTCCATGCCAGGCAAATTGGCAGACATCTAGCTACATACAATAGTGAAGACTCAGTACAGCTTTTGGAAAAGCAACTCATGTACCAGAGTTGTTTGCGGGAGTCAAAGAGCTTATGGAAAATTGCAGTTCAATCAGTAGATGGTATTTAGCTTTCCAAAAAGCTTTTGATAAGGTCCTTACTGAATACTTTTAAAGAAACTAAACTGTTAGCAAGTAAGAGGGAAAATTCTCTTGTGAATGGACAATTGGTTAAAGGGGGAAAGTAAAATGGAAGCATGGCCAGTTTTCACAACGTTGAGAGGTTGTCAGAATAGCTGTGTAGAGGTCTCTCCTAGGACCTGCACTGTCCAACAAACACATAAAGAGTCTCTGAAGAGAATATGAAGTGAAGTAGCAAACTTTGCTAACGAAACAACAGGTTTCAGAGTAGCTTGAACTGAGTATGAAAAAGTGCATCACAGCTTTTTTCCAGTAGATAGTAAAATAGGAGGTGGAATTCAACATAGACAAAAGAAAGTAATAATTTTGCTGTTGCAACATGAAAGGGACACTTTGGATTCCCCTTTTGCAATTCCAAAACTGCCATTACATCTCCATAATCTCAAGTTATTAGGGATATTTCCATGAAAATGTCTGCTTAATGATATATGGTAATCAAAATGACAAATAAAATCATAGAGAATTATTAGTAAAGGAAATGAGTATCGTTATATCAATGTATAAAAATGTTGTGTTTGTCCTCAAAAAGATTATATCAGCACTAAGCAAGATACAGTAAAAGAGATACAATCAGATGTATAGTACAGCCTTCCTAGAGCCTAAATAGAGCAGGCCACTTCAGCTTTAAAAACAGTTATAACCATAGAGAGATATAATAGTCATAAATAAAATCACAAGTGGTGTATGTAAAAGGTAAATATAAACCCATTATCTATTATTTTTTTTCTTAAAAAAAATAGGGAAACACAAATTGTCAGAGGACAGGCTTGAAACACATTCAAACATTTTCATTTAGAATTGGCTTAGGATCGCTTTGCATTACGCTTGGTTGCATGTGCTCTTATTCTGATAAATCACCTATTCTCATGGAGACTGCTCCCTGCACGTGCACACCGACAGTAACACAGGACAAGCAGTAGGTCTGTAAGGATTGCTCATCACCTTGCTAATCCAGCTTGACTCAGGATGCTGCCTCGTGTCAGAGTGTAGTTTAATGTAGTCTTCATGTGTAAATTTAAATACACAGAGTATTGCTTACTGTGTTTTTCTACAGTACACATACAACCACACTGTGATTCTGATAAGAGTACTTCTGCTCTCTGCCAAGAGGAACAATTAATACCAAATTTGTCAGAGGTAGGGGTGAGGCTGATACTTTGTTCCCAGCACAAGATTGAGGCCCCTGACATATTTTACTCAGCCCAACAGTAAAAAGGTTCCTTCATTCTTAATTACTTTCCTGAGACCCACAAACCAACATTCTAGAGTGTTTATTAAAATTTGAAAGCTACTCCTGTACCGCCTGCAGAAGAAAGTTACTGCTTTTTGCATGAGAGGACACAGTTACGCAGTGAATTTCTAATCTCATTTATCTCTTGTGTAACTGGATTACAGAGGAAAACATTAGCATGTGTGATTTGTTTGCTGATGTGACAACTCTCTCATTTTCAGCCTTCAGACAATACAGTAGATTTTGGTCAAAAGTAATAATTGGTAAAGTCTATGGCTAAACCAGACAATTAATTTTCTTTACACTCACTATTTATCTGAACTGAAGGTGACTATCGACCCCAGGCAAAAAGCCCTACTAATTTTAATTCAGCAGCTAAGTTAAAGCTAAGAGCTCAGAGGCAGAAACATACACAAAAAATATTAAAAGATGCATGTATAAATAACACAATGACGTATTGACCTACACCAGAGCATCAGCAGCAAAGGTAGCAGAGAGGATCAGAAGAATACCAGCATATCCGTAGCACTCTTCTAAGTGGAGCTGATTCAGCAAAACACATTTAGGAATTGATCTTTAGATTCTTCTCCATAGGAAGAAAACTGGTACAGTTATTCATGACAGATATTCTGTTCCAATATTCTATTAAGAGGGTAGACAGTACAGAGACATACTCTGCTACAGATATGTGAATAGGCTGGCATCATCCTAGAAAAATATGCAATAATTAATGCAAAGTAATGTTTAATCAAATAATTAAGTATACTACAAATCAGAGATAAAAAGATCTCCCTCCAATAAAGAGATGCAGTATAAGAAGAGCCTATGAAACAGTATTAAAGAGAGGTGAATAACTAAAGTAGGATGAATAATTCAAGTAGAAAAATTCTTAAGTCACATAAATCTGGTAACTGCTGTGATGAATTTTGACTTACATTTGTTTCTCCTTTCACATCTCTGAACCTGCCAAGCACTGTAGTTTCTTGAAAATCGGTTTTGTAATGGCAAATTAGTGAGCTTCTGCAACACTACCATTTTATCACATCATTTCTTTTTATGGTGAAGATACCATAAAACATTTTTTAAATTGAAACAGCAAAATGTGGAACTGCCCAGTTTTGCTTTGATGTTAGCATTTCATCAAACTTCTTTCTCTGAGTGACATCCCAGTGAAGACACTGCCTTGCATTAGCCTAATACCTCTCTATGATGTGGTTAGTTTTACCACCACTGCCATCTGAGCAAGGAAACAATTCAGATTGTTTGTAGAAGCCAAGTCATTTTCTTTTGTTTCAGGTAGGATTGATTTTACATCAAATCATTTTTTTCCAGTTATTTTGAATCTTTTGGCACATTTTGTAATGTAACTGATCTAGTGTACATTGTATAAGCATGTCTTCATGGTATCTGAACGCTCATAGCAGCTGATGTAGCATCCAGGATGTCTTCAGTTACTGTGCATTTCCCTTTTGCCACAGATTTTAAAGTTTCTTTCATAAAAATTCTCATTCTCTCTTTTCTACTCGCTTCTCTTCTTTAACACTCTATTTCTCACAGGGAAGAGTACCTGCAGTGAAATCGTACATCATGCTCGGGGCACATTTGAGTTACAAGCCTTGCCTTGTCCTTTTTCAAGTACCTGCAGCTTCAGTTAACTTCAGCCAGTGACTTCACCTCCAGTGCTTCAGTCTCAGATTCTTCTGGGCAGGCCCATTGCTGATGGATCTCAGGAACAGTGCTAGGGGTGAGGTTTCACAGTATCTGATAGAACTAAGTCTCCTGTTATTCATAAATGTCACTTTATATAGGTTCTTCTACATAAGGAGTTTCCAAGTGTCCCTAAAGTGAAGGGACATCAGCAAAGTGGGAGATGATGGCAGTGATACTCTTAACGGCAGTGTTTGCTGGCTAGCAGCCAGATACTACACACAGTGTAGTGTTACTCCATGTACAAGCTCCCATCACCAGATGGGGAAGAAAAAAATTCAGTTGCTGCCTATAAATCACTAATTGCTGCTAGGTAAAAATCTTACTTTTGGCTCCAGCAGCTGCAGATTTAAAGGCAGCCACAGTGATATTAAAGATGACAGCTATTCAGCCCGATGGAACAAGTTTTTGTGAATAATGTCCCCAGAATTAGTTACAGTGTATTGTTTT
>NW_009718536.1:9355-36499 GCF_000703405.1 Apaloderma vittatum
CTATTTCAAATACTCTTCCTTTTTCCTCTTCCCTGACAGCAGTGACTTACAGTAGCTAAATAAGGGACACGTTTTGCATAATGGAAAGGCAAAAAGAGATTAACTTTATGTTGTCTTTGCCTGTTGAAATATTTTATCAAGTCCCATTTCAAAGAATATTTTAAAATCTTCTTAACATTATGACTTTGAAGGAATACTTTCCTGTTGCATAAGCTGAAAATGCTTCTGATAATTGCAAAAGAGGGTTTAAGAACCTCACCATATAGGTCATGACCACTCTCAGATATATCTTCAGATGAATTTAACTTGCAGTTTCCCATGAGAGTTACATTTTGCCAGCTGTTAGTGATTCAGAAGGATTTAGGATCCAGTTAAAGAAAATAGCTCTGATACTGCTTAAAAGAATTTCTCAATGACTGTTTGCAACTTACCCTATTTCTTACATTGCCCCTGGAAAGGAAATGAAATGCTGGAGATGATATACTTTTTATCATTTTCAAGAAAGCTGCTGTATAAATATTTCCAAGTACTCAAGAAATCTGTAAATATTTTTATTTTGGTGAATACTTCAGAAATATTCCATATTATGTTTTAGATGCAAACGACTTTTCAGGACTCTTCCTGCTAAGTTTGATCAGAGGAGCCTCCCTTCTACTGATATTCAGTTCAGGTAAGTGGTTGTGATTGTGTTTGAGGCCAGGGTATTGTCAAATTCTGCAGCATGTTCTAGTATGTGGCATTGCAGGATGACACCTTAAAAATTCCTCCATTGTACCCAGTCTCTTATTAGAAATAAAATTTTAATAAATAAGTGGAAGGAACAAACCACATTAAGATTCCAGAGGAATGAAAAGACATCTATTTCTATGCTATTTTCTCTAACTATTTGATAAAAATAAAGCAACCCCATTCCTACAGTAAATTTTATATAAATTGCTTCTCTCTGCTTAGTCATTCTGCCTGTAAGTTTTTGAAAAACCAAACAGGATATAAAAAGCAGTGACTCCAGATCACTTACCACACACTATAGTGTTAATATAAACTATCTGGTTAGATCACCATCTGGTGAAGGTGGGTAAGGTAAGCATTTGAAAAGGATTACTTTTGGTTATTCCTAAAGAAATGTAAGAAAGCTCTATTTACGCTCCTTTTATTAAAAATAGGTAGAATAAAATCAAGATGCTTTTCTAGTTAGCAGGGAGACTGACCAAATGAACTGATGATATCAAGGTGGAGTTGCTCACCTGCGCAGTTTTGAGGAAGCACAACAAATATAATAAGTCCTTTACTTTAAAAGGGACAACATGTAAAAATTTACAGGTTTAGAATTTATTTAAACCTGAAAGAGAGAAGAAAGTCCTTCTTCTCACAATGTTCAGGCAGTTCATGATTTATTTAAAGATGAGAAAATTAATATGCCACAAAGAAGAAGCAGAAACAAAGCTATCTAAATTCAAAGTTTTAAAAGTCCGATTTAAAATCATGTTATGAATTTAATCATGACAAGTTTATAAAAGTCTTCAAATTGCATCCTGACATTTGCTAGTTTGATGAGACTGTTCATGAGTCAAGACGTGCTGGCACGCCCGAGGAAACGAAGCCACAAGTGACTTGTTGGACTGCCATCTAGCGGCGGCTGGATGAGGAGATTTCTGCTCACCATGTTTTATTGACGTTTAAAAAGGAGAATGTAAAATTCAAGACTCTGAGAACTGGCTAACCACTGTTCTTCTTATTAGTAAAACTTTAAGCATCACAGACTCTGATATGATAATTTTTGTTGCAAAAGTATTTTCCAGTGCTCAAAAACCTCAAGAGTTACTCGAACAACAAAATTACACTGTAATGAAAGTTTTTACAACAGTTGCACCTTCCATGGTAATGGTGTATTGAAGTTTGTAGACAATGTGAAGACATCCAGATTTGTTTGGCAGATAAGTTGTTTAGAGGCTTCTTCTTTATTTAGCACTTACTGGCTCAAACATCCACTTCTGACGCGCTCATTTGTTCGTGTCTCTGTCAAATGTTTAAAATACAAAATTATGGTGGTTTCAAACACGGTCTAACCTAGAACTCCATTAACCAGTTCATCCATTACACTCCACACACGACCAGCTTACTCTCACAGAAGATACAGCATTAGTCCTTATCTCATACACCTTATAAAGCAATCAGCATTCCTGAGGGTTTCTTACCTAATTGTGATGCGTCTTATTTTTACTTCAGAAATGATGCTCTAAGAAATTCTTAGACAACATAAGATTTAATAATGAGATTACACGAGGAAGGCTTTAGGAAATATTCCCCTTCTGTTCATATTAAAATGATCTATGGCAACAAGGGAAAGGCAGGAGATATCAAAGAAATAGCAAGATACTTTAACATAACTGGTTTAGGTATGGCTTGGGCAATGACAAAGAAAACCGAAATGACCTTTTAACAAAGTTAGTATTTACCCGTTTAGGTACCTGGCAACGAGAGATTCATCAATTTGGGATGCAGATGTTTCCCCTTATTTTGAAAGAGAATACAGGCTATCAAGAGTTTCGCTGATTTTTGAAGATTCAGTTCCTGCAACTTGTTTCAACTAGCAAGCAGTGTGACATATTTGCAAGACATTCTATACTATTTGAGAAGCTGGAAGTTGCAAAAATCTTTTTTAAAGAGTTACAAAAATAACTCACATAATTAAAATCGTTCTTATTTTTATACTCAGAATACACAATAGTCGCTAAGCAATTTTAATTAGTAACCAGACAATTTAAAGATAATGTCTAACCCTTGCTTACACTCATGAAGCAGTTTAAGCTGCTTGAAAGTTGTACAAATCCATAATTATTTTGCTGAAGTGTCAGCAAGTTTGGCCCTCTACACGCAGTGAGGAGATCATCAAACTTAAATGAGCCACTGCAACAAATTTCAAAGAGAAAGTATGTTTAGAAATATGAGATTTTAAAGGTTAGGTTTGATATAAGAATACTGAAAAATACATAGAGCTGTAACTAACAGCTTCTATTTACTATTAATCTTAAAATTTATGCTTTTTCTTAATCTGATTGAGAAACAGAGCTTTGTTCCTCTGGCACAAGACCACTAGTCCTGGCATTTCGCTATTCATTTTTGCATCCCTTAATACGTAACATGACCTTTATGCTGCTCACGCTTTATGATTCCCTGTCGTTCATCAGCAACACAAGATCAGGAGGTACCTTTGCACAAAACTGAACTGAGGGCAGCTCAGCGCAGGCTGCCTGCACCGTTCAAAGCCACGTGTCTGCCTCAAGACGTGAGAGAAGTGCTTCAGCACTACAAAGCCTGCTACTAGGTTCGTGATGCCAGGGATCTTCACTGAGGCAGAGGAAACAGGGCTGCTATTCAAAAGATAGTCAGCAGAAGTGAAGTGGCACAGGCTGGAGGTAAAAAAAAAAACAAACAAACAAAAAACAAAAAACAAAAAACGGTAAGATTCTGTTGCAGGGCTGCCAAAAAACCTCATTTCCCTACTTGAAGGGATGAATTAGCGGATTTCCCAGCAAGTACCCTCAACTTCATTGCCGCTTAATGTATTAGCAAGGTCAATTTCTGTTCCCACTATTGATAAAAATACATTTATTTATATTAGCAGCTGAACTGGAATCTGAAGTACTCTCTAAAATGTGCAGATAGCAACAGTAAGCTGAAAATCTACTTAAAACAGTCATCATAAAATGCTTGAAGAACTAGACCAATATAAGCACATTTTTAATACAAAACCCATTTTCTCCATTGTTACTTACCCAAAATGTGGTCACTGCAAGGTTTGCTTCTGCAATACATTCGCACGTTTTGTACTCCTGGAATTGTAGATGCTCGACAAATTTTTCCTTTAATATTACATTCCCATTGCATTTATTATAAACGTATTATGAATTAAGGTAACCATTATCAAGTCAGACACAGAAAACATTCTGTAGCTAGCAATTACGGTTTAGAGATCAATTATGATCCCAGTTTAACAGTCCAAGTCAATTCCTAAGGGAGACAGTGTACAAACAGACATGGCCAATGGGACGAGCAAATAAAGGAATTAAGAAGAAAAAAGAAATAAAAACAGCAGTTCCCTCCCAGCCAGGACCACAGTCCCCTGTGCCAACGGCCATGGTGGGTTTAATCCAGAGACTGCAACAGCTACTGTCATGAAGCCAGAGCAGGGACATCAGAAAACAGGCCTGATCTCTACAAAGCTGCTTCTCCAACAAGCCTTTTATAAGTAATTCTGCAAGGCCACACAATTCTGATTTAAAATTGGTGCTTACAACTAATTCTAGAGTTCCTGTGAGAACTGGAACCGTGTGTGCCAGCGTGACTCAATGATGTAGCCTGGGAAAGGGCACAGTCTCTCCAAGGTGTGCTAACTTGAAATCTTTTTTAGACATTAACCCAGTATTTCTAAACAAGCTGAATGAGAGTTAAGCTAAGCAGGCCAGTTTAAATTTCCACGGAAAATGTAAAATAAAATTGACTAACAGTTTGCCTGCAAGATTCTTGGAGTCAGTCTTCTGTATACGTTGAAGTTCTCCAAACTCTGTTCCATTCAGTTCTTTGCAGAATAAAAGCAGTGATTCATTCACGAGGCTCTGCTGGTGGTGCACATTTCCTTAAGGAGGTTATGAACACTAGCAGAGCCCTGAGAATGAATAAAGCCTTTTTATTTAATCTGAGGCATTTAATCGCTATTTTTAATATAACCTGTTCAGGCTTAGTTTAAACTTTATACTTTCAAACATTAATAAACTAACTCTCCGTCTGTATTTTTTAAGTGGCAAAACTCATTTTAGAGTGACACAGCACTATCAGGAACGTCAAGGCCACAACCAAATGCACCCTCTTGTCTAAACTACCCACAGATAATGCTCATTACTGCAAAACTGCCGTGAAGCAGAAATGCATTCAGCTATAATGAAGTGCGAGAAAGTGATATTCTGAATTTCTGAAGAAGAGCTGAGAATAATTTCTGGGAAGAGCTGGTTTGGGTTGTTGAATTTGGTTCATGTTGGGTTTTTGTCAAAAGCTGCAGGTGCCAGCTTGTGCAGTAATAAGGACAGGCCATTTGATATTGCTCTTTATTTCTTTTTAAAAATTAGACAATTCTCAATCTATTATTCCAGTAACATGCTACTAAGCACTCTATACATTCCTTTCTTCAGAATAATTCTAACTAGATCTTGGCAGGGATAAACAGAGTAACAATTACTGACTTTAACAGTACCAATCAGAATGAAACCAGTTGAGAACTCCTCCGCTGAACCGGACATATTAGTGTGGAATTGGACTACGCGTATTTAATACTGTGTTGTCTTAAATACCTTTTGAAATACAAATTTTTAGTAGAAACAGTTCTGTGTATATTTTTTTCATCTTATTCAGAATAATAAGATAAAAATTTCCACGGGCATTAAAGGGAGTTTCAACTAGGGTTTCATAAGGCAGCGTCTAAAATAGTGCCTGAACCAGTTCTTCCACAGTGTTCTTCATTAAGATCTACATACTTTCAGTAACTATTTTGAGCAGTGTAAATTGTGTCCTCCAAAAAGCTTTAATGAAAACCATTTCAATTAAAACTAGTTTGACAGCCTGAATATGCAAAGTCAAACCACAGGATACCAAATACTTTTTTGAGATTTGTCTGAAAATCTACAAACAAACATCCCATGGAGCAGAAACAATTGTGGTAGCAGTTAAACGATATTCAGTTGTCAGATTCAAGGTAACTAGCTCAATTATTCAGTCATTTTTACTTCTAGGACAACCAATCTCTTACAGGCATATAAGGTTTTGTATGATGTTTCCTAAATTGTTTAGAAGCACACTCTTATATTCTCTATTTTACAGTGTTGTGCTTTTTTATTCATTCCTCTGTACCAGTTTTTAGATGAAAATTATTGTTTAATTGTACAAATCACCCATGATTTAAACTGTATAATTACATTTCATGTAATTTCACAATTTCACTGGGTAATTAAATGATACTCTACAGCTTTTTTATTTTAAAAAAGCGCAATATATAATTAATGAATCCCTATAGGATTCCCCCACCACCACCACCTCAAGCATTGACATTACATATTTAAATATATTAGACCAAATCCTCAGGCATATCTGACAAGTTGTGCAGAAATCAGACATGTGTGCAGAATGGCTCATGGTTCACCTTCCACAAAGGGCTGGATCCTCAGCACAGAGAGAGGGGGGAAAAAAAAACTACTTTGTGAATGTCTAATTACATCAGCTGGACAGATACACTGGGCCTTCATGCAGAAGGAAAGCTCAGTGGTATGCCCTCTTACTTAAATTCTCCAGCATTTACTGTGGTGTTTTAGAAGAGCATGTGGGAAGGGTATATGGAACTCTACAGCACCAGAGGATTACTCTTAAAATACTCTCTGGGCAAATGATACTGAATTTAGGGCCAGTTTAGGGCTGGTATTTTAAGTTTCATTAGCTATACAATTCTAGAGGATCTAGCCCATATCATCACAGTGCAAACGTAACCACCTGTATAGACATCTTCTTGTAATAATAATAATAAAAAAAAGTGCCCTAACAAACAGAGGTACAACCTGTTAATGAGGCATGGTACATTTTACTCAGTTACCTTCTTTCATTGCTGAGCCATCAACTTTTCAGAAAACATTTCAAAAATAACATCTCTTTTGATAATATTAAAAGTAGATGATATGATTTTTTTTCCTTCGGTAAATTAATAAAGTACAATATAAACTGATTTTTCCAAAGTCATTTCAGTTTAAAATGGGCTGAAAAAAGTTACAATGTTTAATGATAATTTCAGAATAGTAACTAGTTCACAAACATTTTGTTTGCAATGAGAAAGCTTTGCCTGTGACCAAAAAAAAATAACCATGTCTTCCAGCGATTTACAAAAAGTACTTTAGATGCCACCTGAAGTTCTGTCAACGATGCCTTGCACCAACACAACACTGTCCTACTGATGATCAACGTTCATCTTCTTTATACGATGAAGCAGAGCGTCTTTTTCCATTTGGACCTCAGCAAGAGCCATCTTGGCTTTGGCTAGTTCCTGTTTGAGACATTCATTTTCTTCAATAAGCTGAAATGATTGGATTCGAAAAGGACATTATCAGTATTCCTGCACACTGACAGCTTGTTCCATTGCAGCAATTTTTAAAATACCACATGCTCACATTCGTGGATCAGTGCAGGTTTGTTGGGGCTGAGTCAGTGAGTGTAGAACATGGAGAAAGTTGACACAGTTAACTCGAAAGGCAAAGCTACTCAATGTTTTCACTATGCCATTTCCATTCTGGAGTGCAGTGGAAATTATACCAGGCTCCAAGCTCTAGGAATCGAATCCTACCCAGTGGAAAAACCGGTTAAACTGATGTGTAGGTTCTGTCATGGTCAATTCAAAATCCAGGTACGACTGATGGATTAGTAAGGGTCTGACAGTCGAGTTCTTTGTCCTTGGCAGTTGTGTTGTACAGGGATGAGGGAGAGAGAAGGGACTTGCTCCCTCATGAAAATCCCTCTGATGTGAAGGAAAACTAGTCTGCAATGTGTTACTACCCTATTTAGAACCTAGTATTTCTTTTGAACGCCTAAGTACTGAATCATACTCTAATATCTGTCATTTGTATTTTTCATCTCAAATAGATTTCTGCACAGAATTAACTCCCAAATAACCTAACGATTATGACAATTAATGGTTGTAACATAATTTTGGGGGTGGGGGAAAGAAGTCAAAAGGAATTCTTAATACCTCATTTTTGAGCAAGTCAGCTGAATCCCCGCTTGATTTAGATGGTCTGGGAATTTCATAAGCAGTCTGTGTGGCTTGGTCCTGTGTTTTATGTCCAACAGGTCCAGTTGCTTGCTGCGATGCACTACTTGGATTCTTCATCTTTGAGACATCATTTACTCTTTGATTGTCTATATCACAGAAAGATACTTAAGAGTAGTGCTTAGGGCTATTGTCTTTTATTTTCTTTAAGTTTGATTCTCATCAGCATAAAAATCACCTAAACAAATATACTTGTAATATTAAGTAGGTTTATATTTACCACCTAAAATAAAATTTTTTACTGATCAATATCTTCACCACAGAATATACATTCTTAATAATTCCAAGTTTGAGAACAATTAATATTGCTATTAATATATTGTCTCCAGGTCCAAATCCAGATCTGAAGACTGCATTTACATTAGATAACACAGTAAGGTAAACCTGCAGGATCAAGCTTTTAAATTAGAAAATAATTTGAATGACTTGGCATTAAAGAAACCTTCTAGCATTTAAAACTGAAGTGCACTGTAACATCTATTAAAATATACCGCTGCACACCAAGGGAAAAAAAAATAGGGTCATGGTTCCTAGTAAGCTGAAGAATACTCTGGGTTGTTGTTTTTTTCTTTTTTAAACATTCCCTTCTAAACAAGTTTTCTGTTCATTACCCCCTCCTCCCACACACACATGCGAGGACTTAAATGTAGCACTGCAGATACATAAATCACTGCAGTGCAGACAGCATTTGACCTGTGCCTTTGAAGTCACTGTACCTGAGCAGTCCATGACAAGAATAGGGATTTGAAGCACTTCGGCAGAAAGGGGAAAAAATATTACCTGAAAGAAACCTTAAAACTACTTATTTTCTGACTAAATTACTATTTCTTCTTAAGTTTAATATAAAAAGATAACCAAAATGCATTGAACATCTTTTAAAAGCTCACACAATGTGTTAGAGATAGCAGAGAAATTAAAATACAAGTAAATCATGCCACAGCATACCTCTGAGAAGTCCTGTCCATCTTTGCTGTACCTTCCCATCAGGTAGGTGAAGGGGGCATTAAGATCACCCCGTCACCTCCTCTTCCTCAAGTCACACAACACATTGCGTATCGTTGAACGAATATATTCAGGACCTAGATGAAAGGGTGGGTGCACCTTTTCCTATTCTGTCAACAATACCAAACCGAAAGGTGTCTGACACCCTGAGGGGGAAGGCTGGTTTTCAGAGGAACCTGCACAGGCTGGAGCAATGGGCTTACTGCAGCTTCATGAAGTTCAGCTGAAGCTGGTGTGAAGTCCTGCAGCTTTTGCTCCACTACAGGTTGGACATCAACCTGTAGGCCTTGGTCAACAAGAAGATTTATCATGAGTCAGCAGCAAGCTCTGACAGTAAAGACCAGGCACATACAGGCTGTATGAGTAAGGGCAGAGATAGCAAGATGAGGGAAGTTATTATTCCCTCGTACTAGAATGCTGGATCCTGGTTTGGATTCCCTAGTGTGAGAAGGCTACTGACAGCAGGGGACCACCAAGGCAATCATGGCCAAGTATACAAACGAGGGGCTCAGAGAGATGCACTTTTCAAATCTGACTATGTGAAGGGTGTGGGCTGCCTACCTAGCAGAAGGGTACAGAGAAGATGGACCAGACTTCCCCGAGGTGCCTGGCAAGTGCTCAAGCACTTCTGTTTTGAGGTGGTAGGACAAGAAGCAATAGACACAAACTGCAACAAAGGAAATTCCAATTAGACATCACCAAAAAATTTGACTGTAAGGGTAGTCAAACATGTGTGGACAAGATAATTCACGGCAGGTCGCGGTATCGCTTTTTTGACGCTCAAAACTTGACTGGACAGGGCATCGAGCAACTCAATCTAATCTGCTCCTGCTCTGAGGAAGGAGTAGGACCAGATTACCTCTAGAGACTTATTCCAACCTAGATTACTCTACGATTCTTTCACATATCCATGAAAGAGATCAGTAAAGTTTCAGCTCTAAATGTATTACCTTATTATGACTATTTAGTATTTACCCAAATGTAGCAAAAATTTGCAAGTGTATACACATTTTATGAAAATTACAAAGTTAGATCTAACTTAGAATTAAGGTATAACGGCAACATGACTTCCACAAACTATCATCAGTTATGTTTTCATTATTCAGCACATGTCTGCACAAAGGAGAAAACAGTATTAATAAAAATTAGACTAGAATACTGAGATATCAAGGTGCTGGAACATACATACCTCTAATGAGAAAAGAGCCATCATCATTTCTTTCTATCCACAGTACGTCAATATGTAGTTTTATGGGTTCCAGCTCAGATGCCTTGAGATTTTCACGTGGACTGTCATCCTAAAAAAATACAAGTTTTCAAAACGGAGTTTACCAGGAAATCAAATTTGTTGATTAAGGTGTTCAATTAAGCATAAGTGGATTTAATGAAACTTGAAAGGGAACATTTTAGAGTAGAATTTTCTAAGGGGATCTCCACTAAACTTTTGCTCCAATTTTTTTTTTTTTTCCCTGGGGATCATATTAAAGGCCCAAATTTATCTCTGGAATAAGTCTGCTGAACTCAAAATATACAGTCTGATTAAAATACTTCAAAGTATTTTTACAGACATCTCAGTAAGATTATATCCCAACTCAAGACATTCTTTAGCTCAGGAGCTCTCAGAGATAAGAAGCCTGCACTATATAGTACCTGATTTTCCCTTGAACTATTTAAAGACTGAATGGGTACAGCTATCATTCTCAAGCGAATTTTGTCTTTTAAGAGTTTAGTTTGGGGTCACACCAGCTGCAGTTCAGTTCTATTACTGTACTCAACAGAAGAGAAACTTCACAAATTACTGCTTTTGGGGTCTCCCCAGGAAGTCTTTATAGTTCATTATCCCTGTCAAGCAGAATGCAGCCAGTACAATCAGGAACTATACAAATTAAGCACATAGGAAGGACACTGCCAAAGTTTCTTGAAACAGCACTGAGATTACAGTAGAAAATGCAAAAAATCTCCTTTCTTAAATCCTTCCCTGCCAATGAAACGCACTGCATCAAGCGCCATGCAGAAGAAATAAAAGAATATACTGCATGGAACAGGCAACGCAGCATACATTTGAACCACATCCTCTCACCCTCTGTCACCCAACAACTCTGTAGAAACAAATGATATAGAAATGAATCATCTGTATGCCAAAGTTGCAGTTTGTCAGCCATCATGAGCAACTTCACTGTGATGTGTGTGCACTGCCGAGTGAGCACTTCAGTGCTTTCGCCACCAAACAGACTCATCACCAGTTTATTATTTTCCCCACCTCAAACATCTGCTTTTGCTTAAGTCTGCCTTCTTGCCAATAAACCAGAAAAATCTTGTTTTTTCCAATTTAAATGGCTGTATGTTAAGACTTTCCGTTTCGAATTTGGGCATCCACATCTGTGATACAGCGGGATCTGAGGAACAGATCCACAACTCTTGCAGAATGTGCTTGTGCTACTCCTCTAGTAGAAATGGCCCTTAAGAAGTGTCAAGGGATCATCAGGGGATGGGAAAGCTGCATTACAGAGGGAAGGAATACTGATACACTTTGAGTAGAACATTAGAGAGATAACAACAGCCCTTCCAGTCAAGAATGACCTTCACAGAATCAAGGTCTTAGCCCCAGATGCAGAATGGGAGTTGCAATTCCAGTCTTCACTTTGTTTGAAGTTTATAAGGGTGATTATTAATTCCCAAAGCAATGTTATAATTATTTTAACTTTACTTTTCTTGGGTCTTTTTTGTTCTCTCCTCCTCCTGCCAAAAAAAGTGTACTTATCATTATATTCAATGGTTGTGCAGTACAGAACACACCATCTCCTTTAAATGTCTGAAAGAAAATCCCCTAGGAGACTTGAGCAGGAGTGTCCTCTTAATGTCACTATTTTAAGCTCTGGTGGTGAGAAAAGCTTGCATTATTTAGTATCTGTTTCTAGGTAGGGCAGAACACGACATCTGGGTTCTACGAAACAGTATTCAAGTGATTTGAACTGGAATTACCATAACCTTATTCCTTCTTTTGTACTGAACTTTCATTGCAAGAACTATCCTCTAAGAAGGAGAGAGGATTAACCTCTAGAATCTGTATTTTGTAATTAGAAAACCATTACTACATTAAGCAAAAAAGCCCAACAAAAAAAAAAAAAACAACTTTGTGCCTCTAGGAACTTGGTATACCTTACCTATAAAACTCCCAGACACTGTCACTCTACAAAGGAGACTGGGAGAGGAGGAAAAAAATGTGTAAAATATTAATTCATATAAATAGCTTGGTCATGCAGAGAATTCCCCTCTAGGCATACCACAGAGCTAACCAAATTTTTAAGTTGTTTTAGTGTTATCTAAAGACCTTTCAGAGTATGATAGCAGTTTCTTTGAAGTTAACTATATCCAGATTAGTAGTTTATCATCAAAGAAATAAAAATACAGTGCCTTTAGAGCAGCCAAGCAGCTCATTGTTAACATACTTTTAAATTAATCCTTGCATTAGAAACTTTTATCTTCATAGGCATCACTTCTGCAACAGTTTCATCTTCCAGAAAATGCTGAATGTTTGTGAGGGAAGATGTTAGAAATTCAGCACTGAAGTTCTCTACATGACACTGAAGAAAACCATTTTTCACAGCCAGCAGAGAATGTACAACAGCACTAGGCCCGCTTTCCCATCTCAGGCTAATCTCAGGTGATGAATTAACTGGTCCAGCCACAGATTTACAGTCGGAACCTGTTGCAAAAGGAAAGCAAATCTGCATTAAAATTGTGCAATATATAAAAGAGAAATTATGATGCAATTACTTCTACCTCTATTGTCCAACTGATTTTCTAAAAGTACTATAGAAGTATTATCATCAAATTACAGGGTTGCAAATATAGAACCTCAGAGCAAACTCCTAAGTATATCACTTCAAAGCACTAAAGAGAAGTACACAGCTCATACAAGGACTAGTACCTCACTGTGACAACAGAAGAGGACAATACAGAAGTATCACCACGCACAAAAAAAACCCTCCCTGTGTTTTCTCAATGTCTTGACAATGGAAAAAATATTCTACATACTTTTCCACTAGCTTCTTCAATTTTAATTCAGAAAACCACTTAAGTCAGTCCACTCTCTCAGGAGAGCAGGCAGTCTCTTGGAAAGGCAGAATTTCCTGACTCAAGAATTTACTCGCTAACACACTGGAACATAAACAGCAATGCAGTTAAGATGGAGAACATGACCACACGGTGCTTCCACTGTCGATTTGAACCTTAAAAAAACCCTAGCAGTTTCTTCTTAGTTTCAGTATGTTTAGCCATTACAAATAACTGGAACATTAAACAAAACAGTTCTGAATATAAAAATAAAAATTAAAAAACCTCCACACTTAAGGTAACTGGATATTGGGACGTGGCAGCCAGTACCCATTTGTAGTACACAAAAATGGCTGCAACACCAGCAATAATCACTCCATGGGATTCTCAAGTCATTTGGCCTCTATGATGGCCAATACACAGAAATCATGTGTATGACAAAAAGCATATTCACAGTAATTATATTAAGAAGCAAAATATTAGGAAGCAAACACTGAAACTTGAAAGATAGCATAAATCAAATAACTCAAGTAAAATCAATTGAATCATGTCAATTTATATTAGTAGAGCATCTAACTGTTAAGCATATTTGAGATAATTAAAACAAAAAAAATGCTTCTTTGTCTAAACTCTGGTTCTCTCAGGGAAGTCCACTTTTCAGAAGCTTATGAATTGGAAAAAATAAGTGGATAACGTTAAATTTAAGATGAAGTAAGACTTCCTTTTTCTATATTTTTTTATTATTCTTTCTCTTCTGCCCATATTACTGGCATGCAGTTTATTGCCATCTCCCCTTCCTGATTTCTCTGTGCATACACAAGCAACTTCCAGAAAGCTGAAGAGAAGGCGTACGGGTAATCTACTTGCAGCTTTCCAGTATCCACAATGAGGTTATAAAGACAGAGCCAGGCTCTTCACAGTGGCGCTCGTCAGAAGGTTGAGAGACAACAGCTCAAAATGCGACAAGAGGTGTTCAAACGGAACGAACGAGGAAGACGAAGCAGAGGTGCAGGCTTCTGACAGAGGTTGTGCAGTCTCTGCTCTTGGAGGTACTTTCCAAGATCTGATGGAATAAATCCCTGAGCAACCTGGTCTGAGCTCAGAGCTGACCCTGCTTTGAGAATAGGAGAGGACTAGAGACTTCTTGACATCACTTCCACTCCTCTGCCCTCAATTACCCTGTGATCCTATGAAGTGCAGGTTTCTTCTGTGGTGGCTTCTTTGCTGGGTACTATCTAATGGTAAGTGATAACATGTACTGGAACACATGCAGCATGCTTTATCCCTCTGTTTCAGAGATAACCTACTCTGAACTATCTGACATGTACTGCAAATGAAAAACACAATATGCTGGTGGGCTACAGGTTTCATTGCTTCTCTCCAGTAAAGCTTAACCTGAGTGACTTCGTAGAAAGGAAAACCATACTTCACACTGACCCAAAGCCAAGCCCAAGTGCTGGTTGGTTACCAGTCACAGCACGCTCTCTGCTGGACCTAGGAGGAATTCCTCTTTGCTCTGGGAAAGTAGTAATAGAGTAATGTTCCCTGTTCAGCTCCTCTTAAGCAGTATGTGATGTATGATTTTTCAGAACTACAGAGCACATTGCTCTCAAATGTCTCTGGAGCCTTCAGCAGTGGCTTATTAAGGGCCTAATGAGAACCTACAAAACAAAAGAAGACATTGGGACAAAACTGCCTTTGGTTCCTAACAACTGGAGAAGTGGACCACACCCCTAGTGGGAATGCTGATATGATGCTTAAAAAAGTTTAACAACTATTACGTTCCTTGACAACGTGCTTCCTCTGAGAGGGAGAAAAAGCAAGGAAAACAGATGCATGCAGTGCTCATGGCTACCAACTATAACTAAACATGCTGTCTCCAGGAGAAAATCGGGAAGAAAGTTTTGAGGAGTCGGGAGGAACTGTATTCAGTGTCTGTTGAGTATATGCCTATTTTTAAAAAGTGAGGTAAGTGGAAGGGTGAGAAGAAGGATAATCCCAGAAAACATGCAGGCTAGTCAACTGTTCTAGACCAAGTGCAGTCAGACAGTTGTGCAGCAAGAGGCTGTAACTTTATTCAAGTAATGCTGCCCCAGTCTGAATGTAGTGCAGGTCTGAAAATCGTATTTCAAGTTTCAGTACAGCACGCAACAGCCATTGCCTGCAGCTACAGCAGTCTGGCTGCAGATTAATTGTGCTCCTCTTTCTGTATGGTGCCCAGTTCTCATGGACAACCTAGCACAGCATAGAGTCAGGGCATATGCACATATCTGTTGGCACTAGAGTCAAGGCTAATGAACGCACCATCAATCTAGGTTGACAAAGACCAATGGGAAGAACTGTAAATAAACATGAGAATCTTCAGCCTTTGATGTGAACCAGAACCTCTCCCTTTGCTATATCTGTGAATGGAGGTTTCCACAACACTAACAGCTGTGACTCCATCCTTCAATCCTCCCAAAGTTTAACAAGTGCTAGATCTCACATTTTGCATCCCCCAAAAATAAAAAGAAAAAAAGTACACCACAAGTATAAGGTACCT
Organism: Apaloderma vittatum; assembly: GCF_000703405.1. Classification (NCBI taxonomy): domain Eukaryota; kingdom Metazoa; phylum Chordata; class Aves; order Trogoniformes; family Trogonidae; genus Apaloderma; species Apaloderma vittatum. The sequence continues at coordinate 24,814 of NW_009718536.1, forward strand.
TTTGTGGCTCTAGTCCAGACAGAAGAGAATTCGCTATGAACAGTTCTTGAGAGAAAGAGCAACTCTCCAGATGGGAAAACAATGACCGCTCTGTCCAATGAGCCTCTGCAACTGGACTTTGTTTCTCTCAAGGATCTAAATCCTTCCCACAAATATAGAGAAGGAGATAAGCAGTACGTGCCCTAAGTATTTCTGGACCAGAAAAGAGTGCCTGCATCACTGCCGAGAGAATCCATCAAAGTGTAGAAAAACAGCAGAAAAGACCACACATTCAGTCTCAGCCATGAAGTCAATCGTGGTTATCTTGCAAGTATCTGAAAGGGGCACAGTCAAGAAAGGATGGAGTAAAAATTGCATTAAACAATTCAGAAGCTGCTATGACCTGCTGTTCCCTTCTCCTCCAAGCATGACAAGGTCTCAGATAAAAGCACCATCTTTCCCAGAATACCTCTGCTACACTCCATCCCCCCTTCTTTTGTTACTGCTACCAGACAAGATTTGCTAAAGCCCTGCAGGGAAGTGCACAGCTGCCACATTGCCCTCAAATTCATTCCAGCTGTTAGGCACACTTCTCTTTTTACATCTACTGCATTAACAGTACAATAGGTTTTAAACAGTTATTTTTACCCAGAACACCTTTGTAGGCTTTAATTATGACTTGATTATTTATTGCTTTGAATGGTTCCTCAGTTCACTGGCTACAATTGTTAATTCAGCACTTGACCAAGTTTTATTAAAGGTCTTAGGGGGGTTGCTTTTATTGGGATATTTTCTTACACTTTTGCTCACTAGTTCTTTTTGTTGCATTTTGCTACCTTTAACTCATTTACATTGTTTCTTTTGGTCTAATTCTCAATATATTTCCTAACCTTGACCCTCTGGAATTCCTTTTTTTTAAAAAAAAAACAAATTCAAAACTGTTTTCTCCCTTAGTTCTTCTATTAGAATAAAACGAGAGAGAGAGGGAGCAGCAGTGGCTGCAGAAGATTCCTGACAGTACAGAAAGCACAGCACTGCAGGGTAGAGAAAATGTGCATTACAGAATGGGAGTGACCAGTAAGGTAAAAAAAATAATAAAATAATAATAAAAAGAAGTGTTGTTGGCCCACCCATCCAGATATCCACCAGAAAGACAAAGGAAGAGCTATGAAGTGGAAATATTTGGAGATTTCAATCACATTACAACTTTTTGCCCATAAAATAATCAGCCAGTGCACAAGCGTCTCACCATCAGCTGAACCATGAGAAGCAGATTCTAGTTTTAGATACACACAAGGGCAGGAAGGTGGCGTGTCCTTACTATTTACTCCCTCCTGCTTTTACAGAGGCTACAACAGATAACCAGAAATCAGTCTGCCTGCCTGCTGTACGAACGGATGGTCGAGCATGAGTCTTCCCTGCTGGACCTCCCGCTTGCTTTCAGATGCCTGAACGCAACCGCAACATCAGGCAACAGCTGCTCAGGCAGCAGCTGATGGCAACTGCTCAGCTGACCCGTAGATGGGTTCCTTAGCTCGGGCATCAGGGGCTGCGCCATCAAGCACAACTTCCTGAAGCAAATCCATGCTGCTGGAAGGTCGGGAATAAATGGTAGCCAACAGCTGCTAGAGCTGCTTCCTGGCAAAGGTGACGAACCAGGAGCAAGAAGCAGGTGCATCAGGGATCTGGCCCAGAAACCCTACAGCGCAACAGAGCTGGCATCCAGCAATCCGTGTGGAAGGCTGGCAGAGGGGAGCAAAGCAAACTGTGACATGAAGCAGCATGCCAATACATCATGCCAAATTAAAAAAAAACCCTCACAGTATGTGAACTAGGTTTTCTGGCAGAGCATGTATATGTACTTATGCCCAAGAACAGCTCTGACAACACACTGCTTGATCTAGCTGTGGAAATAGCTGGCATGAAACTACACTCAGTGTTCAAGCTTTAAAAAAAAAAAAAAAAAAAAAGAAAAAAAAAAAAATGGCTGTCCTTGCCACTCATCTTTCCTGATACAAAATCAATTTTTAACTTTTCTGAAACCATAGATTATAAATCTGTTTAAACTGTGAGTGTTAATCTAGAGAAATAGATCTTGAAGAAACAGCCCTTCAAACCAAGGTGCATTTAAAGTGTCATTAGAGCAATAAGGAAGTTCCATCTTCATAAAACAATAACGTAATATAATGCAGCTTATTTGATTTTTAAAAAGCAAACAAATTCCATGCAATGCATTTTTTTTTTACCCACAATATCAGAAGTCGCATTTTTATTTCCTTCCTTTTTAACGTATGGCAGTTGGGAAAGAAATCAGAGTAGCTACTCTAAACCAGCACAAAAAGGGCGCCACCGTACTAATACAAAACTGATTTTGTGCATTAAGGCTAATAAAGCCGTTTTATTTATTCAGAACAAGTGTTTCCAACCCCAATTTCACAACACTGAGATGTCACTGTTAGCTCTTACCAACAGTTCTGTTGCAAAGATAGTGTCGAACACTGATATTCCCCAACTGATTTGGTCTCACTCGGTTGACCTGCAGGCATATGTCCGTGTCTTCACCTCTGATGTCAATTTCACCATTAACACCAAATACTTGGAAAACCACAACAGACATCTGTCAACAAAATCGAGATAAAACCACAGGAGATTACAAATTGAATTTAGAGTGGCTATTGGGGATTTTTAAGTTCTGTCTAAACGTCTTCCCCCACAAAAGAAAAAGTATCTTTGTGTCCATAACCCTTGCTCTCCAAAAAGCACAAACTCTTCTCATTTCTCCTTTTCTTTCTGTACCCATTGGCTGGACAACAGGTTGCTCGATGGTGTCTCCAACAGCAGACATCTGCAGTTATAACCCACCGATACCAACTCAGAACTGGCCAGAAAGGCAATGAAAATCAGACTTTTGACAAAGAAGCGTGTGACACCTGAAATTTTCTAAGGCTGCATTCAACCTCGTGCGTATCGTAAGAACAATCAAGCATCCGTGGTGCTGAATCAGACCACCTTAAAGAACCATGACAGGCTACTAAACTTTGGCTACCTGCATAGTAGCCAACCATTTTCCTCTGCAGCTTGGATTGTAATCTTGCAAACCGCCCCCCCCCCCAAACCAAAAAAACCCACACCATAAAATAAAAAAAGAAGTGGCAACTAGTTTCAAAAGTCAGCTTTGGTATCAGAAGATACATGTCCATCCATCATCATTACCACTACTTGGGGCTCATTTTTTCTAATAGCTTTTTAGTTATAGCCTACAAGTAGAGAAAAACGCTAACGTGCATTTGCATAACAACCTGGATAAATTGTTTTTTCTGTCTTACCTATATGTACAGATGACTGAAAATTTATTTAAAGTGAGCTTTTTCTTCCTTTTTTTTTTATTTAAGTAAGATGATCCACAAATACTTTAAAGCAAAGGTAGGATTCTGTGACTAACATTACTAAAAAGGTGAACAGAATGACAAGCACACAACAGATTTCAGGAAGTTCACTGTCTTTCTTTGGGCCCATATACTCTCCAATTACTGGTTCATGACATTAGCCAATACAACAATATAACTTAAGAAGCATTGATTAGGGCAAAGATCAACAAGGAATAAGTAGATGGGTAGATGGAATAAGTTGGATCCCACAAGGTGTCTCAGGGAGGGAATCTCCCTCTACACGCACTATTCTTACAATCTGTAAATACTGGGCATAGTCCTGACATCATCCTGGATGAGAAGCATCTCTGATCTGACCAGCTAGAGCAGTTGTTACACCTCTATCTCCAAATACTACAGAATGCTACCAGCACTAAGGAAACATCTCCACATAAGAGACGTCAGACTTATGGTGCTGTCTTTTCCCTATACTTGATGATGTTAAAGAGCTCATTTTAAATATCACATTCAACTGAGCCTAAAAGAACATTATGATACTACAAAATAATGCTAGGTACTAAAGCAGAAATATTTTCTACCATTTTTAAGTGGCTACTGTCATTTATCAACAGTGGCTAGAGAAGAGATAACAGGACAGAGAATGCTTAGTGTAACCTGGATTGCTACCTTCATTTTCACTTAATACAAGGGCATTAGATCTATAGACTTGCATAAAGCAGTAACAAAAGCCCCCAAGACCACTTCAAAAATCACCTCTAAAAGCCTTCACTTTAGCTCTGCTTAAATTTACTGAAGCATGTATTCTAGTGGAACTCAATAATATTACCATTTCTTCACTAGTCTCTTGTGCATTCTCTGAAGCAGCGCTCATGGCATCTGGAGATGACCCATCACAATTTTCAATCACTGTGCCTCCTTCATGGGCATTTTCTGATGGGCTTTGATAGTTTGTGGCTGTAATACCTTCCATATACACATCAGAAACAAAGCAAAGTTAGCATAGCATAACCTGAATCACTCCTGCGTTAAGAATATAGTCAGTGCCTGTTACTACATGCATACAGTAACTCATTTTTTAAGATGAGCTGAACAGCTTATTAAACCAATATTTGTGATTGATCCTCTTACAGAGAGTTCAATGTTCTAGATGCTGTGCAAGTAGCGCAGGATATAGTGACAAAACCAAAATGCACTCTACATGCATTGGTTAAAAAATTGTGAAGGGCCTTTTTGAGTCTTCCAAATCAAACACAAAATTGATCCAGCAGAAGAAAAGGTTAAAGATTCCAAGCCATGTATCTAAAACACTGCATAATGCCTTTAGAATAAATGGTTGTGGTTTTATGTTTAGAGAAATAAGCTATATATATTTTCATTAGAGTGATCATGGCAGTGTTTCCTTGACAACTAGAAAGCATAGAGAGTTAACCTGCAGTTAAATATTGTTTAACAAGCTAAAAAGATGTATAGAGGTTATTTAAAGTGGAAAATGTGTTTAATAGCATACTCCCACATAAGCACATGCAGGAATACTCCTACAACCCAAATATATGACAGGTTCGCAAGCGAACAATTCTTCTCATTATTGCTCTAGACTGAAAAGAAATCCTACAGAAAAAAATACTCTTCTTTATTCCAAGTAGAATTTATCCAGGGAAAAAGGCACCAATACAACCTTTTTATCGTACTTCCTGACATTAGAAAATAAAGCAGTTTTGCCAGAGAGTTCCTACAACATTATGGTTTCATAAGTCCACAACACCACAGATTATATAGACATAATTACCATATGCCTGAACTCTTCCCTCAGATTAGGAGCAAACATTCATGCACAGATGTGCAAAACTTGCATAAATACCTGCTGTTAGGCAGTCAAGAGCTAGGGACCACTCTGTAAGGAACAAGCTGCAAGGAGACTACCAAATCTATCTGCCTAGTAATTAGCATGGTGAGTATTAGCTAAACTCCAGTTCTTTTTCATCTACTTTTAAAATTAAAGCTTGTTTACCACTTCAAGCATAATTAATTGTTTCAGGGTACAAACCTGCAACTGCAGTCAAACAACAGAGCTTTTGAGCAAAGCAGCGAAGAGTTCTGCTTAATTCAAAGTTGCAACATAGTACTGAAATGTTTTTACACTCCTCAAGAGAAGAAAATTAAGCAGTGTTTAACTAAGAAGCACTATGGAGGTAGCACACCTTACTGCTTTCCCTTGAAAGGATGTGCTGTGAATATACTTGCTATTACTGACTGGAGCTGACAGAAATAGTGCTGTAAAGTATCCTGGATTTGCTGCACTACAAACATTTTGAGTATTATTTTAGAAACCAAAAACTTTAAAATATTTTGTTAAACCTACTTACCTTTCTCCAGAAAGCTTTGGCTGTCACTTCCATCACTCTCTATCAAGTGATCCTCTAGCATCATGCTATCAATGGAGATGGTATCCAGAGAGACTTGTGAGGGACTTCTTTTCATATTCTTGTAAGAAACAGAGAATGCAGGGAGGTTGGACGGGCAGCGTTCCTTAGGCTTTGCACTTTTTAAATATAAAGATATTAGGGAATTATTATTTCAAATTAAAGGAGTTACATAGAAATTACTTCCTCTAAACCAGGCAAGATATAAAAGAAAAAAAAAAGATTATTCAATAATCCTTTGGCAAGAAAAAGAGAAGCACAGAAAGAACATGCATTTCTGTAGATATTTCACAGAATCATAGAATGGCCTAGGCTGGAAGGGACCTTAGAGATCATCTAGTCCAACCTCCCTGTCATGGGCAGGGACGCCACCTCTCGACTAGACCAGGCAACACATGGGGACCGAGCAGGAATCGAACCCGCGACCTCGGTGTCGGTCATTGTTGCCAGCACCGCACTCAAACCACTGAGCTAACCGGTCCTCAATATTTCATAACATTTAAACTGCAAGTAAATAGTTTAGATCAATTAACTAAGTTCATTTTAGCTTTCACTGAATGCTGAACACTGCGTATCTTGTACCTTTACAAGCTTCTAAAATTTTCATCTACTAGATGTTCACTTCTGTTGAACATTGCTAAAGGTATGTGGCCAACAAGTGATAAATATTTTCAAACAGCAAGAAAACCAATTTAGTATTAAATCTTTTATACCTCGACGAAGACTGAGATGCAAATATTCTAAGTGAAGTCACTTTGTCTTTGCCCATTTCAAGTTCTTCAGATTCTAAGGCAGTGTCTGTTTCCAAGTCAGTGACTTGGTTAGGACACCCTTCGGTTGGGCCTTCCTGTTCATTTAACTGATTTGAGAAAATGTTTTTGTCATCCGCTTTATCAAGGAAAAATTCAGTAGAATCTTCTCTCTTATTTAAAATAGACGTTGAATCCCTAGGATGCGAGCTACTTTTCTCACTTAGAGGTGCACAGACCTCTTCTGAATCACTTCTGCTAAAAAGTCCGCTGCTTCCTCCTTCACTTGTATCTCCCAAACCTTTATCCGATGCATCGTCTGAAAACGACATTCCTTTCTGCAAATCCATATTACTGTCCGATTTAAACAAAAGAGAGTCTATTAAAATTCCTTTATTGTCTTCAGCATTCAGCGGCTTGCAGTCATCTACATAACCAAAATTAGCAATGCCAGCTTGCGCTAGCTTATTGCCAACTACTTTGCTCTCTGAAGTAAGAGCTTCCTCGTTTCCCAAAGGGGAGAGTTCTGATGCCACGGGACTGCCTTCTTCCACAACTGGAGACTTACATGGGTTTCCCTGAGTCACTGGATGGAGCAGTAAGGCTACTTCTGCACTTTTCAGGAGGATCCCAATGCAGACATCCATTTGCTTTGCAGGTTTCCCTGTCACTGCTTCTACATCGTTCCTTAAGTTTTCCAGGAGCAATACAAGAGACTCATGGAGGAACAGCAAAAAAAGATACTGGTAATGGTTGATCTGCACGCTTACGTGTTTTTGGACATGGACAAGAACATGTACATCTGCATCAGAGGAAGAGCTTTCAGAAAGTACTCCTGAAGGGTCTGACATCTGAACACCATTGCTCAAGGGCTCTGTCTCGCTGCTGTAATATTCCTTTAGAAGCTTTTTACGTTGCAGTCTATTAGCAAGATCACTAGATTCACTTTTTGGAATGCTTGCAGCTGTCTGATTAAGCGGTACAAGGTCTTTTTGTGACTTTGCAAATCTCACTGGCTGGCAAATCCAAAGTGAAAGTGGGAACGAGTCCACAAAACTTACTGGTCGGCCCTTCCCGCTTTTAGTTCCTTCGTAATCTATCCAAAACTGGGAAAAATGCACAGCCCAAACATCAGTAGCTGCAGATGTCTTTAATGCATATCTATTCAATTTTGGGATGATATAACCTTTATAAACATCATGCATCTTAGTATCTTGTTCATGAGCATGTCTCTGGAAGATTGGATGCAAAAGATTAAAATTCTTCTGGGACTTAGGAAAAGCGGTGAAAGTTCTACTGAAAAATTCACAGTCTTTGAAGTTCTGAAACAAAGCTTCTAGATCAGAGTGTCTGCAGTTTGGCGAGTATCTTGTATTTGTAGCAATCATCTCTGAACTTTGAATGGAAAGTGCACGAGGTTGATCTTTATGAATTTCAGGTTTGTCTTCAGATGGGATGATAAACTACAAGAGAGAAATGCATTTTATCCAGTTAGGAATCTGTATATTAAAAAGGTATACAATTAAAGAAACAAAATGATAGCCACACCAGCTAAAATAAAGGAATATATTTTTAATTTTAGAAGAAGTCAAGTATACTACCACAGAACAGAGACAATCAGGCTCACAGACTGTAATTTGTGTTTCATTTAAGAAGGATGCTACAGCATCTAAAGCTCAATGTTTGTACAGAAACAGAAGGGTCTCAGGCTTTTCTTAGCTGAAGCATTTAGATGCAGGTCAGCCATATTACGCTGAAGTGCCTCTTTCCTTCAACTCAGAAACAGCCTGCCAGAGAGTTTCTTCAAGTGATTCAAGTATTTACAGCTTTGAACTCCAAATTATAAGTCTCTGGTTTTCAACCTGATTTGTCAAAGAGGGTTTTTCAAGACACTGAATACTACGGTATTTTATTTCTGTGTTAAGATACAAGGAAACAAATAAATGTGCTAACACAGCTAATTTTCTTAGCATTTTAGAATACAGAACAGGTATTTTGTGACCATTATCTGACGATCATAATACATTTTTTATCAGAAAAATAAAAATATACTCCAACTCCTAAAAAAAAAATCCAACAAAATAGTTCAGTACATTGGATTTAATTTAATCTGGGTATCTTTAGCGCAAGTTTTAAAGGAAATACACATTTTATGCCAAATCCTGTATCTGAGGTGGTTAACGTGGACCTTGGTCATGCTAATTGTGTAATATCAGTAACACTATGTTCTGCCACAACATCTCCATGCTGAATCGAGAAAGACAAGAATAAAGAGTCATCCTAAAGACACTTAAAAGATGGGAGTGATTAAGCTTCTTCATGTAAATAAAAGGACTCAGAACGAAATAATCAAATATGTAACTGTATAATAATTATATAATATGTAAACATCAAGCACACTAATAAGAGATTCAAAATTTGCTAGAATAAAAATAATGCTGATAGTACAGGGATGAAATAATTAATGTGAATCAAGGTTTGAGGGATTTAAGAATGCTTTTATCTTCCCTCAGATTAGTGGTTATTCACATAAAATAATTCAACATTTGTGGTGGTTTGGCCCTGGCCAGAGGCCAGGAACTCACCAAAGCCGCTCTATCACTCCCGTTTTAGATGGACAGGGGAGAGTGAAGATGTAACAAGAGGCCCGTGGGTTAAGATAAAAGCAGTTTAATAAAGCAATAGCAAATACCGTGCACGGAAGCAAAGCAAAAACAAAGATTATTCTCTACTTCCCATCAGCAGGCGATGTCCGGCCGCTTTTGTAGGAAGCAGGGCTCCAGGACGCATAGCAGTTGCTCCAGAGGACAAACACAAAACAGCGAATGCCCCCCCCACTTCCCTCTTCCTTCTCCCTTTTACGTCTGAGTTGACGTCTTACGGTATGGAATACCCCTTTGGTCAGTTTGGGTCAGCTGGCCCGGCTGTATCCCCTCCCAAGATGTTGCCCACCCCCAGCCTGCTGTTGGGGGAATGCTGGAAAAAAAAAACAAACAACAAACCACAGCCTTGGTGCTGTGTGAGCACTGCTCAGCAGTAGCCAAAACACTGGGGTGCTATCAACATCCTTCTAGCTACCACTCCAAGGAAAAAAACCAACAAAACCAGCACTGAGAGAGCTGCTATGAGAAGACTGACTCCACCTCAGCCTGACCCAATACATTACATCAGTCTGTATTTGTATCTTCCTGGTTGTTAGCTCTCAATAATTATTTTCACACAGTACAAACCAAGTTTTTCTAAAGTTTCATTACACATGCACAAAAAGCCTTAGGAAAATAACCATCCTCCACAAACTGATTTTTTAGAACCCTTGAAACCTCTCCTGTGGGCACCATCAGAAAGACTCGTCGTTTTGTTCACCTCTGAACCTTGGAAACTAATCACAGAATCATAGAATGGCCTAGGCTGGAAGGGACCTTAGAGATCAACTAGTCCAACCTCCCTGTTGTGGGCAGGGACGCCACCTCTCGACTAGACCAGGCAGCACATGCTCAATGCAAAAGCAGGGCTCGGGGGATGGGGAATTTGTCTGCTCAATAACCCTTCTCCTCCAAAGAAGACGACACAGGAAGCAAAAATCTGATGTTCAGGCACATTAACATGCGCTTCTCCTCTAGAATAAACATATAGAGAACTTGTGTACCTGAACTACAGCCAAGGGCCAGTGTGAAACAGAAAACAGTGTGAATGTGTTTTGGAGAAGAAAATCAACCTTCAGGTGAACTGCTTTCTTTACTCCAGACATTCACGAACAAGACAAAGACGCTCTTATGTACAACACCCAGAGGAACATGGGAGGGTCCTTGCATTAAGATAGCGTGCAAATACAAATTTTTCGCTTGTTATTTTTACTTCGGTGCTCTTTTTTTTTTTGTTCTGCTAAGTCAGCTTCATTGAACAGAGTGAAATAATTTGTTAATACTCCCATTCAGGTCCTCAAAACAAGGCCAAAATACCCCTAGGACACAGATGAAGTAGTACAGAATACACAGGTCTGTCTTCAAACCATCATGCTCTGCATAGTTTTCCAGAGCAGTGTTGACTACTATGTGGGCTCTTTGTTCATTTATTTGTCCATTTATTCCTTAAGCTGCTTTTCTAACAGCTTTTCAGAGTAACAGTATTTTCTTCCAAGGAACTACAAAACCCCTCTTCAATGACAGCGTACCTTTAACATTAGTCCATCAACTCTAACATCAACATGTTCATCTGATTTTGAATTGTCATTTAGCTTGTACATGGCCATGAACTGAATAAGACTCTGCTTCAAATCCAAAACAAACTGATTTAGCCAGAGAAGACTTCTCTCATCCAGGGTGAACTGTAAAGCATTCAGCTGGCCATACAGATTTGGACAGGGAACTAAAAGAGAAAATAAAACAAATAATGAGAGTAAGTAAATGTTCAGTGGATGTTTTTCCTTTGTTGTTTTGTTTAGGTTTTTTTGGTTCTGTTGTTTTTTCTAGTGAGTGCAGACCAGTATTTTACATCAAAGGAAGAATGAAAACCCATTCCTCTAGTGCTCAGTGTTAGGAGATACCTGAAGTGATGTTTCTTTCACTCCAAGCAAGGAACTGAATTCTTGAATGTGCAAACTAATATTGAAATAGAATGAAGTCTGAGGAGCAAGGGAGAATGTCCTCATTACAGAGGAAGGGCAGGACCAAGGAGATTTGCTGTCCTCAAGTCCCATCCCCAAGAATTCCACTGACATTTCTGTATATAAAACACGGCTGGCCCCATAACACAGTAATAAAAATAACACCAGCAGATCTTTGTTGCACCTTAGATACTTTTCACATCTTAGTTCCTTTATGTAGCCTTTGAGTTCTTTTATGTAGCCAGACAGTGGAACTACAGAAACAACGCAAGTATGCTGGAGAACGAACAACACACATGTCAGTAAAAATGCTGTGAGTGTTTTCGGACTTACAAAACATGCTTATAAAAGCCAGTATTTATAGGAGCTTGCCAGTAGCAAGCATAGAGGAAATGGAACAGCATTGTGTTCTTTCCATTTTAGAAAGCCATTATCTATTTTCCAGCTCTCAACCTGGAATCAGTAAGAAGTTTCGTAAAGGTGAAAGTAACACACAAAATTTATGGTTCGATACAAAAAAAAAAAAAAAAAAAAAAAGTTTACTTG
>NW_009718536.1:36530-37906 GCF_000703405.1 Apaloderma vittatum
AAAAAAAAAAAAAGTCTTACTAGGGAAGTCCTTTCCATCTGGGTAGTAATATTCAGTGAATTCAATATGAATAGCTGGCATTTCTGGCGGAAGATAAAGTGACTTTTTATTGCAAGAGATCAGAGCTTTAGGGGAAGAACGACACTGGTCTGCTGTTGAAACCTGTAAAAGAAAATATTAATTTCATTATTACATTACATTTTTATGAATTATTAAGCATTTGTAGTTGCAAGGCACTGCCCCTAGTAAGGTAACATTCCACTGCTCTCGGATAGATACCGCCAACCACACAAAATGCTGGCAAGGAGAAACATCTAGCTGCGTTGTAGCAGAAGCAAGCCACGTAGAACAGTTTCACGTATATAGAAAACTATATATATAGTATTAATGACACGAGATCCCCTTTCTTCATGCAAGGCAGAGACAGCAGGTCACTTTCAAAGGCATTCAGCAGAAGTCTAGAATGATCTGGTATCTTTATCGCAAACACTACAGCGCCCATATAAGCAATTATGCTGTATTTGCATACTGTCTGCCCCAACGGATCCCATATCTAGATGATAAGGGACAGATAAGTCAGGTAGGTTTCTTACAAAAGTCTTAGGAAGTCCTTGCACTGTCAGAAGGACAGATCCCAGGACACAGACCAACTCTTGACTGTACACTGCTAAACCACGTGTTCAGCATGCTTGGCTATGCCCAAAGGTCTACTCCCAGGAGAATCAAGACACTACAGAAGAGCAATACTCCACTTCTGTTTCCTTCGAGTATATATTATGAAACAAGAAAATGATCACCTTTTGATATATGTTCGACCTTAAATTTCTTGGAAAGTAATCTAGTTTAAAAAGCATGTTGTCAAAACAAAGCTCTTTCATCAGCACTCGGTAGGTCAGACAGCTAGCTTGAAATTAGCCAACCTATTAACCGTGAATACATGATGATGTCTACTTGTATTAGTTTCACTAGAAATAACAAACATATAACCTTTATAAGCCTGCTTCACTCTGCGTAGCTGTTTTCAAGCTGAGAACATCTCTGCATTAACACACACAAAAATTCAAGTAACAGACATATTTAGAAAAACAGATTTTTGTAAATTGTATAGAAATATTGACAACTTCAAAAATCGAAAAAGTTGAAATTAGCCAACCTATTAACCGTGAATACATGATGATGTCTACTTGTATTAGTTTCACTAGAAATAACAAACATATAACCTTTATAAGCCTGCTTCACTCTGCGTAGCTGTTTTCAAGCTGTGAACATCTCTGCATTAACACACAAAAATTCAAGTAACAGACATATTTAGAAAAACAGATTTTTGTAAATTGTATAGAAATATTGACAACTTCAAAAATCGAAAAAGTATTTGT
>NW_009718536.1:37937-51299 GCF_000703405.1 Apaloderma vittatum
GAGACAAGCATCTGAAGAACAGAAGACAAATGAAAACACTGACAGTACAAAATGGCATTATAAAAATCACTTCAAACCCAAATGAAGGCTCCCAGCAGCAAGCTGCAACCTCTCACTCCACCAGAAGCAGTATTGCAAAAAAGCACTGAAAACTGGAACAAGAGCAAGTAGAAGTCACAACGGCTAAGGGCACACACTAAGCCTTTTTTCTGGGACCTAAAATTTAGAGTAGGTCCACCTGTATCACTACCATTCTGCCTTAGAGATAGATATACTCTTTCTCTATTCCTGTTGCCCTCTATCTGCATCAAAAAGTCAATCTGGACCACAACTAGCAACTAAAAGTACTCACTCAAACAAACTGGAAGGGAGGAGATACAAAAAAAAAATCTTCAAAAACCCATTACTGTCTAGTCAAAATATCACTGAGAATGGTAGGGCTAGAGAAAAAAATTTTAAAGCTCTTAATTTAGTATTTTTAAAAAAAACAACCATGGACTTAGAAAGAGATAACAATAAGAAGAGCATTAACTACAAACCCACATATTAAAATACTGAGTACCTAACATAGAACAATGAAAAGACAAAATTCCAAAAATGGCAGAATTTGGGGAACAGAAGAACTTAGATCCACAGCATAATTCTGATAGGGTATAATCTAATAAAACGTTGATAAGAAAATATTCACCAATTTTAACAAATTAGAAGCAGGCCCATAAAGGTCTAATCCAATAATGAATGGAAAAAATGCTATTAATTTCAATGGGCTTTGGAACTGTCCCTTAAAAAACATAGTTATGTAACAGTCAAGGGCAAAATAGCCCCAGTTTTACTAACTTTAAGAAATGTACCTGATATATATTGAAATCTGCAAGTCTAACCACAATAGGACTAGACATCAGTTTGCCCTTTGGTTGTTGGGAAGATACAGAGGAAGCCCTAGATGTTCCTTTCGGTATCTGTTCCTTGCCTGTAGGAAAGAATAGTGACGAAATCATTGAAAAGAACAATCTTTTTTAGAATAGTTTTAACAGTTCATGGAATTAGAGCATTAGTAACACAAACAAAGTACCTGTTTGTAGGTTCTGAGGAGATACAGCAGGTGGTGATTTGGGAGGAGAATCTATGACCTGGTCTTTCACAGCCTGCTTAAGCAATTCAACATTGTTTTTGAATTCATTTAATAATTCTTTGGCCCATCCACTTCTGGTTTTAGTGGCATCACTATAATGCATCCAGTGATCGCAGCTGTCTCCTGCAAATAAGAGGGAAATATTAACTCATTTGGAGGCTTGCTTCTAACTGGGTAAAAAGTTTACGTTATTTCATAGAATGGTTTAGGGTAGAAGGGACTTTAAAGATCATCTAGTTCCAACAATCCTGCCATGTACAGGGACAGTTTCCACTAGATCAGGTTGCTCAAAGCTCCATCCAACTTTGCCTTGATTTCAAAATTCTTCTTCAAAACATAGTCTCATCACTTATTGTAATTATAAAACACCAGAAGTTGTAACAGAAGTTGTAAGTTACCTGAAAACAATTCTCACTGTTGCACAAAATCACTCAGAAAACAGTATTGCCACTTGCCTTTTAATACCATCAATTAATGCTCAAAACACCATTGATTATATCCAGTTCAGAGAAATTTGATGACACGTCGTATGTGAGAATATGCAAAAAAATCTCACCATTTCACTGAATAAAAATAAAGTAAGAGCAAGTAACAGAACAATGTTCTCATGTTCACTTTTCCCAGGCTTATCTCTCCTGCCAGAACTGTGTCCTATGAAGTTGCTGGTCTCTTTCCAGAAACGGATTCTTTTTGTCTTGTCTCTCTAGCACCTCTGAGGCACATGAACAAGAAGGTAAGTTCAATCAGTGCTGCAGCACACATAGCCTTATAAATGAAGCTGAGTGGAAATTCTTCTACTCCTAACATATTTAAGTTTGTCAAGCATTTAAACCTCTGAAAGAAATGGAGATCTTTTCAAATAGTCCTGTAAAGACAGTCTACTGACCTGTTCAACAACAGGGATGCTATACAAATACCTTCTGTCAAGTGCTCTTTAAATACCAGCATGCAAAAACTTACTTTGTTCGGGACTTAAGTGTCCAAAACCTCATTATGCTGAGCATGAGTAGGTATGGCCGCTAATAAAACAGGAAAATGTCAGTTCAAGTCTAAATGCAAAGATTTCAGCACAAAAGAAACCTTAAGGCCTATCACAAGAGATGCCATTTTTCCCCACTGTCCTGCCTCACAGCCCTTTGATGGTTATTCACGTGTTTCTAGCTAAGGAAGAGGAATGAACAGGGAAGAAAACAGAAAGAGAGCAAGTGGGCAAATTCAAGTCCATCAAGCCAGGATTCTCCAAAACAGGGCTGGAGTTACCCCAAGCACATACACATGAACTCCGAGGCACTTAAAGGGCAGCAGCTTTATAGGGAGAGCTCTTATACGCCTTCTGGGAAGTCAGCATGCACAAGTGCCTCTCTGAAGTGCTTGCCCACCAAATCTTGCAGCCAGAGCAACACACGGGAGCAAGAGGAATTAGAGATCTCCATGCAGGTGCAGGGCTTTGATTTCATTAGGATCAAGCTCTTTGGGAAGCAGACGCCAAGAAGGCAAGAAGGGTGAGTTGCCCTGGGATGGATGATCAGCTAGCTGAGCGCTTACAGGTTAGGCTCAAAGGGGAGACCAACAAGGACGATGTGGTAGAGGATCTCTGCTACAGACCGTCTCACTAGGAAGGTCATGAGGCCTTCTTCAGACAACTGGAAGAAGTATCATATGTCCACATATCCTGATCCTCATTAGGAACTTCAGCCACCTCAGCACCCACTGGAGGGACAACGCAGAACGACACAAGCAATCCACGCAGTTTTTGAAAGTGCATCGGTGACTACCTTGTAACACATATAATCAAGGAGCCAAAGAGCTCTGCTGGATCCAGTTCTCACAAAAAAACAAAGAACTGATCAGGGATGTGAAGGTCAGGGGCAGCCTTGGCTGCAGGGACCATAACATAGAGGACATTCAAGATTATGAGGTGAAGGCAACCCAGGATTTCAGAACAGCCTTTGGCCTGTTAGAAAGAGTCTCATGGGACAGAACACTGGCCAGAGGAGGCATCCAGGAGAGCTGGCTGATGTTCAAGAATCAACTTCAAGCCAAAGGATAGTTCACCCCAAGAAGCAGGTAATCCAGAAAATGCGGAAGGCGGTGTGTGTGGATGAACCAGGAGCTCCTAACTAAATTCAAAGGAAGCATACAAGATGTCGATACAGCATGAGGTCACCCAAAAATACAGAGGATGGCGTCAGGAATACCAAAACCTATCTCAAGTTGAATCTAATGAGGAGCATTAAGGACAACAACAAGGACCTATACAGATGTATCACCAGCAAAAGGAAGAACAGGGAAAGCTTGGACTTGTTGCTGAATAGGACAAGGGACCTGGTGACAAATGACACGGAGAAGGCCGAGGTACTCAAAGTCTTCTTTGCCTCAGTTTTCACTGGTAACACTCGCATTCAAAATTCCCAGGCCCTCGAGACCTTTTGGAAAGTCTGGAGCAAGGAAACCTTCCCCTGAGCAGAGGAGCATTATCTTAGGAAACATTTAAAAAGATCAGACATGCACCAATCCACAAGATCCTGATGAAATGAAAACAAGTGTTGAGAGAGCTGGCCAGTGTCACTGATAAGTCACTCTGTATTATCCTTAAAAGGTTATCATTGAATAGTGATCAGGAAAAGTTCCTGAGGACTGGAAGAAAGGTAATATTCTCATCTTCAAGAAGGAAGACAAAAAGAACATCAGGCAAGTCTGCATCACCTCAAAGAAGGTAATGAAGGAAGGCAATACAGGGCAACAGAGCAAATAATCCTAGAAACCGTTTCAAAATAAGTTACAGACAGGAAGGTGATTGAGAACACACTTACAGGGATTTATGATGGGAAAATAATGCCTGATGAACTTGATAGCGTTCTACTATGAGATGAGTGGCTTGATGGATGAGGGGACAGCAGTAGTTGTTTACCTCAGCTTTAACAAGGCATTCATCCCTATCTGTAACATGCTAGTGACAAAATGAAATACTGACTAGGTAAGTACACAGTGAGGTGGACTGGAAACTGAATTGTTAGTCTTCTAGGGTTGGGAAGTCCAGCTGGAGGCAATCATCTATGGTATACCCCCTGAACCAATACTGGAGACAGTACCATCATTCAGAGTGATCTCAAAAGGCTAGAAAAGTGACCTGACAATAATCCCATGAACTTCAAAGGTAAATCTTCAAAGGTCCACTATCTGAAAAACAGGCAAGAGGCTAACCAGTTGGGAAGCAGCTTTGCAGAAAAAAAAAAAAAAAAAAAAAAGAACAAACCTGAGACAGTAAGTTCAATATGAATCAGCAACGTGTCCTTCATAAAGAGAAAGCCAACAGCACCTTGGGCTGCCTAGGTAAAGCATTGCCAGCAGGTCAAGGGAGGTGACCCATGCCCTTTGTTCAAGTCTGGAAAGACTACATCTGAAGTTCTGGGTCCAGTTCTGGACTCCCCAGTACAAGGCTGCCATGGACTTTCTGGAGTGAGCCTAGCAAATGGTCACAAAGGTACTTAAAGGACTGGTACACCTTTCAGGGAAAGGCTGAGATAGCTGCAATCATTTAGCATGGAGGACAGAAGGCTCAGAGGAATATTATCAATGTGTATAAACGACTGATGAGGGCAGTAAAGATGAGGGAGGCAGTGACAGGACAAGAAGCAATAAGCACAAAGTGAAACATGAAAAATTCCACTGAAACATTAAAAAAAAGCTTCTCTACTGTGAGGGTGGTTAAACACTGCATTAGGATGCACGGGGAGGCTGTAGAGTCTCCAGCCTTGGAGCTATTCAAAACCTAACTGGACACTGTCCTGGGAAGCCAACCTGAATCGACACCACTTAGATCAGAGGGCTTGGACAAGCCAATCTCCAGAGGTGCCTTCTATCCTCAACTATTTTACAGGTCTATAAATAGAGATGTCATTGGTACATTTATCTGTGAAAACTGAAGAGCAGGCCAGATTTTAACAAGAAAACAATATTTCAGTGGAGCTGGCAATGATGTTGCTACCATCTGAATCTACTGCTGGTTGTCCAGGAAGAAAATGCTTTCCAAATTCTCATACTGTCTCAACATGTCAGCTTGATCAAGGATTTTACATGCTACAAAACGTCCTGCATGATGGCAAAGCAGCACTTCTCTCTGATCATTATCCAGCAACACATCAGCTGCACAGATAATGGACCTGGATAAAAAATTCTGTGAGAGCAAGTTTGGGAGGACTAGTAGAGCGACAGACTGCTGTACAGACAGGTGTGTCAACGGACACACAACCTGCTTGTTTCTGTTAAGCACCATGAAAAGCTACTGTTGGAAGGCTTGATTTTCAATGGCTTAAAAAAATTTACCCTACAGTAACTATGCCTCAGATTCTCTTCAGAGTCCTTCTGGGTGGGGTCTGTTACAAAAACAAATAAACAAACAAAAAAGAACCCAAAAGAACCGACAACATGCAAAATAATTAATTGTTGAGGGCTTTTTCTTGAAGTATTAATTCAAATTCCCAACCAGAATATTCCAAAACAGCTATTTCTAAATATTCCAGAGAGGTACAAAATGAGAAAACACTCTGGTAACAGTCACAGAAGTATATATGTGCTTTCTCCTTGCCCGCTGTTACAGAGTATGAACACGTTGTTGTCCTTCGGCACGGAATATTGCAGAGCTTCGATTTCAGGGTAGGAATGCTCCACATACCATGTAACAGCCTGATACAGCAGCATATAGAGACACAATACCGACAGGGCTGGAGAACTATCTTTGAACTTTCAGGATTAACCTGTGTTCCTTTTACTTTGAGTAAAGGGACTTTCCCCTCTGTGATGATAGTTTGCCCATAGAATCGCCACACTCTTCTAAAGCGGTGAAAAAATGACAGCCTCTTAAAGTAGAAAAAGATGCTTTCTGGCATGTTCCATCCTCCTTCACGCACACACCCTACTGGATCAAACACATGCAGTTTTTTGTCACAGCTTATTAGCAAGATCTAGATTTCTGTTACTTAAACATACTTCTACAGAAGACCTTTTAAGAAGAACACTACCTTTAGAGGCACTACCTCTGCTCTGCAGATGGCCTTTTCCACCTCTGGTTTCATGCAGTGGGAGTTATGTCCCATGTAGCCATTACTTAAAAGCATTCTCAGCGGGCTGCTACTGTGCCCATCCAAGACCCTACAGCAGATGGTTCCAACTGGCTAAGAATCTTTTAAAAAAAAAAAAAAATCTATTTATTTCCCTCATTCTCTACATTTTCTCTGAGCAGAGCTCACAAAAATCATAGTTAGACCAGACCCTCACTTAGACATGGTATGAATCAGAAAATGGGTGACAAGACACACATGTGTTAAACCTCTGCAACTTAAGGTCCCACTTCTATAGGACAGAAAACCTGTATCACAAATTTCAAACCATATTAGGCCAATCTACAGCAAACAAAGAATACTGGTTTTCTTAGACATATTCTTTTCGGTGGCTGTGTATGTTTATTTGACCTACTCTGTTACATTTTTTAAGGGGCAAGAACTCTACTTGCTACTTTTGAATGAAATAGATGGGCATTACAGGATTAGATTTGCAACCATGAGTGATAAGGACTTGAGGCAATCTACAGCTAATCCACATCTTTAATGTGTGTGGGTAATCACTCCAAAAGACTGGTTTGTATAAGAAAAAAGCAAAACAAGCACATCCAACCCTCCCTCCACCTCCCAACTAAAAGCCCCTCCACTGTGCTGGATTGCCTTTGATTTCAAGTTCAACAGCAGACTTATATTGGCTCTTCTAATTTTTTCAGATGTCTGAAAAACATTTACTAGAAATTACTTGTAAGAAATGCTAGTTTGGAAATTGCTAACATCTGTTTAATAACATTTGCTTAACAAAAGCCCATACAACTGAATCTCTACACACTGGGATTCTCTTCTAGGAAAATAAAAGAAAAACTAAAACATTGCTTGGAAATGGAGATAAAATTATAAATTTCTGTGTGGAAAAAAACCCAGCAGATTGACTTTTGCAACTATCCTATTAGTGAATTCTCAATCTGCCATGCTGCCTTCCTCTGTCAACACACAATTCTTTTCATATAAGAAATGTGTAAACACCATTTTGTTGACCAAACAGAACAACGAAAAGGAAAAGGCATTTGGCCTAAAACAGCTCTTTCACAGAAATTAAATTGGCTCCCAGCTTGATGATCTTGTTGATTGGTTTTGCATATAAAAGGAAATAAAAAGGTGTGTATTTCAAACGCTTTTAACATTATTACCCAAGCCATGTACATATACGCACACAAACAAGATTTTTCGTATTCAGGCAAGACAGTTACATTCACAGGTAGTTCCCAAAATGCTCACTTTCATACCTGCTTTGTGAAATGGATAATAGTCCACTGTTAAATAGCTGAAGGAAAGCTGCATGGCACCTCCTGTAACACGTCTGTTGGAGTCTGTAAAATAAAACAGACGTTGTATTTAGTGTGTTAGTTCTCATGTTGCTGCACTCCTTGAAACATCTGACAGCTACTTCTTCCTCCCCTTTACCAGCTCTGCTTAAAACCTCATTATCGTTGCTGAAAATTTTCATTCAGATATTCTTCCCTGATTTCTAAAGATCAGCTTGTAGAACACTCTGTTCTGTACCCAGTTACTACTAATAAATTGTGTATTGTTTCAAATGTTATTAGAAAGTGAAGGAAACTCTTTAAATACTGCAGCTTTTTCTGAAACAAAACTTTTCACACTGAATATATGATTATCAGTCAAAGTCAACATATAATTTTGAGAATATTTAAATATCATTTATTTGACAAACATTCTTGCAATGAAGAGGTCTCCTGAAAGTTCTCTTATCTTTTCACTGCTACATTTAAATCTCTCAGCTAAAAATGAAGGACCAATAAAGAGATCTCACCAAGAATGATAAAACCCAACTGCAGTAGATACACTGCATGCAAGGAAGTAGTCTCTTGCTCTGCAAGTATCTTCCTTAATCAAGGAAATACATTCAATAAAACCTAAATTTTTCATGCTCTTTTCTTCAGCAGACCTTGCATGCTTCTGTTTGTTGGGTTTTTTTTCAGGCTATATGCAATAGTCTTTCATTAAAACAAAAAGCAACAGCAAATTATTACACACAAAATTATAAAGTCACAGAACATTTGGTTCACTCTTTCTGTGTGCTGTGGAGCATACCGAATTCTCTAGATTAATAACGGAAAGACAACTGCTCTTTTATTAGCCTGTATTTTATGAGAGTATTACAGAAGCAGACTGTATAGTGACACTTTCAAACCACAGCAATGTTGCCATGCACTCTTCATAACCCAGTTAACTTGTAAAGGAAAAAAAACAACTGTCACAATCAGACTGGACAGAATCAGTTTCTAGAAGACAGGAAAAGCACTGATGCTACTAGAAGTCTTAGCAGGTTTTACTGGATTTCCTCTAAAATAACTACATTTAATAAAGAAATGCTGTCTTGATAGAGGCATCTAGCTAATTTTAAATATGTCCACAGACACTGAAGACAATTCTAAACATTCCTCTAAAATAAAGACTTTTGATTAACATGACAGTATTCCTCAAAATGTTATATAAAGAGGACTCTGGTTCACAGGCACGTTACTTGAAAATAAAAAGTTACCTTTTTCCTTAGAATGGATATCATCACATATATGTAGGTCCAAATGGGAAATTACTAAGTGATGAGAAGTTTCCTTAACATCAAAATCATTAAACAATTTTACTATTGCATCATTTTGATCAGGCGTTGCTGTCGTCTGGTGCGCTTTCACTTGCTGAGAGCTAGGGGCAGGGGCAGAGCTCTGAAAAAAATATTTAGTAATATCAAGTTATAAAGTTCATCCTCCCTTTCAAGCATAAGTATTCTTTTACTTACTCAAAAGAGGCCTCTGAAATAAGAAAAGTCTGCATGACATACATTCACCTCAGATCATGACTGGGATAGTACCGGGCTGTTTCAGACCAAAACTACGCTGCACTACAGGCCAGGCATGACAAAGAGGCAATGCCAGGGCATCCCGTTCCCCCATTCCCCCAAACTTCCTTACAACCCTGTCACTTGCACCACTTGTACTTTTCTAATTTTTGTTGCAAGCTGTTCAGAGAACTAAACCAGCAGAAAACTATCATTTTTTTTTTTTTTAGCAGGGCTCATTTCTGCCAGTTTAGTTTCTCAAACTACATCACAAGTCAAACCTGAGCCAGTGCCAGCACCAGGGAATTGCCAAGACATAAGCCCAGGGAACTGAAGAATCAGGAGCTCCCTGCTCAGTACCTGGTACTGAGATCGCTGCATCCAAACCATCATGTCACATTGTGAGTGGTCAGGACCACCACAAGAACTGAACTCTCCACAGATTCATAGAAAGGTTAAGGTTGGAAGGGACCTTGAAGATCACCTAGTTCAAACCCCCCTTCTGTGGGCGGGGACACCTCTCTCCCCCTAGATCAGGTTGCTCAAAGTCCCATCCAACCTGGCCTTGAACACTTCCAGGGATACGGCATCTATGACTTCCTTGGGCAACCTGTTCCAGTGCTTCACCCCTCTCATAGTGAAGAATTTATTTCTTATATCTAATCTAAATCTACCCTCTTGCAGTTTCAGGCCATTGTCCCTTGTCCTATCACTACAAGCCTTGTAAAAAGGCCTTCTCCAGATTTCCTGTAGGCCCCCTTCATGTACTGGAAAGCCACTATTAAGTCACACAAGAGCCTTCTCTAAGCTGAATAACCTCAGCTTCCTCGGACTGTCTTCACAGTAGAGGTGCTTCAACCCTCTATCTTCGTGAACCCCGTCTGGACCCGCTCCAACAGATCCATGTCCCTTCTGTACTATGGGCTCCAGAACTGGACGCAGTACCCCAGGTGAGGTCTCACAAGAGTGGAGTAGAGGGGCAGAATCACCTCCCTTGACCTGCTGGTCACACTCCTTTTGATGCAGCCCAGGACGCAGTTCGCTTTTTGGGCTGCAAGTGCACACTGCTGGCTCATGTTGAGCCTCTCATCAACTAACACACCCAAGTCCTTCTCGTCAGGGCTGCTCCCAATTACAGTAAGCTAGCTTTGTTGTACGAGATTTTATACAAATTACTTTACTCAATCAGTCTTAGTAATAAATTATGTTCTATCTTTTATCAGGGTATTTGTGCTGCTTGTCACAGACAAGATGAGGTTCCTCCCCATAACGTTCAAAAAGTCCACCTGGTCTAGTCTGCTTTATGTGCTGAAAGATCACCAGAATTAGGTAAGACTGTCTTGCGTGCAGCGTATCACATTTATGCTAGCACAAATATGTTAGAGATGGAATATGTAGTGAAGGATAATTCTAACAAGAGAGTTGCACGAATGAAAACTCTTAGTAAAAGCTAGTTTTTCAGTACTGTAAAAACAAATTGGGCAAGCATTTAAAATGATTATAGTAAGCATTTCTCTCCACACATTAAGGTTGCCTTAGTGTGTCATTGCTTTTTTTTTAATTCATAACTAGAAAATATTTAGAGAGTAAATTTACTAAACCATTAAACAACCGTTTAGTAAATAAGGAAGTCTAAATACTCTGTACATGGATAAAATAAATGCAACTTCTTTCTTTCCAGCAACTAACATCAATATACAAAATCGTGTAAAATAAAGTCTATTTTATACTACTGTGACTGGCAGGTTAGCTCAGTCGGTTGAGCATGGCGCTGATAACATCAAGGTCGCGGGTTCGATTCCTGTTCGGTCCCCATGTGTTGCCTGGTCTAGTCGAGAGGTGGCGCCCCTGCCCGTGACAGGGAGGTTGGATTAAATGATCTCTAAGGTCCCTTCCAGCCTAGGCCATTCTATGATTCTATGATTCCCAATGTAATACAAATTACAATATACTGTGATATACAGCTGAATGAAAATGAGTAACTTAACATTCTCTAAAATAAACACAACTAACCACACTGTGTTGCATTTTAGAACATTTGATAATTATACAGTGAGACAATCAATTACCATACCTGGGCTGTTTCAGAAGCCAAGCTTTTTCTCTGTTCTGTTGATTTCTCTATGGCTTCACTAAGAGATTTGGCATACTGCACCATGGCTTTCAACTGAGAATCAGTCAAAACCCATAGCAAATCATCCAGAATCAGAACCAGTTTTGATGCCACTACATTACAATCCTTTAACTGTAGAATAAAAATTTAAACAAGTCATTAAATACTTACATTTCTTATATAAGTTTAAAAAAAGGAGGTTGAATGCAAAATGACATTTCCCCAAAAGCAAACATATATTTTTTTAAAATCATTTTCTCATTAATTAAAAAGTACCTAAGATACAGTATATTTATGCTTCACTTTTTGTTTATTTAGCATGCATTGGATATTAAGCTGATGCATTTCTCTGAAAGTAAGTAATGTAAATATTATCTGAATCTAGAGAGATAAGACAACATGTATCATCATAAACAAAGCTCTGCAGATCAAATGATTTCATTAGCAGGACCTGTGGAAGGTCTTAATCTTCAAATTCTGCCTGCAACACTACTTACAATTAGTAAGACTGTAGAGTTTACGTGTTATTTAAAATTCAATACAGAGGATTCTGTATGTCATATGGCCTAAATTAAAAACCTCTACTATGTGCATGCACGCATGAGTAAATATAAAATACATAAAATAATAAAAGATTTCAAATATTTCAAGTTTACCCTTCTTTTAAGCGTGACCCTAATTTTGGATTGGTTAGTAATCAGTCGAACTGGAGCACTCATGATTTCATGCTTAGAACTCTGGATTGCATCCGCTTCTATTCTGATCATCTGCCAGTTGATTTCTTTGAAAGTCAAAACCTTTAAAGAGAGGGAAAAAGAGAAAAACACCTTCATGCAATATGAGAGTTTACTTGTGTCTAAGCATGTGCCTGTGTGCATGTGTACATACAACACACACACACACACACGCACACGTACCCTTCATGCAGAGCCAACACAAGTCACTTGTTATTCCACTTACAGGTGTCAGGGACTGAAGCCCTGATCCTTCTCTCTACCTCCAGAATGTCACAAAAATGTTAAGCTAGTTCCAAGCAGGTAACAAGCAGCATTTAAAAAATTCAGAAGAAAATAAAGGTCACAATTGCTGCGTACGACGTTGATTTTGGTAGAGGGGAAAGAGAAGATTGCGTACTTTAGTTTCAAAATGCTAAACCTAAGATATAGGAAGTATACAGGAAAAGAGAAGGGAGTAAAGCAGAGCTAGAGAATGAGAGAGTTTTTAGAGTGCTATATTTCAATTAGAAGGAAAAATTAAAAGTTAAGCGTTTAACAAGAGCCCACAAGCTTTGAGTTCGTGACAGAGATTTCTAGAAGACACAGTAAGCAAATGTCAGAATAATAATACAAGAGCAACAAGTACAGCTGGATATTGAAAATCAAATATGGGAAAATGAGTGACTGTCCAGCAGCAACATCACATGAACAGGACATCAAACTCCTTCCTATGTTGCTTTCTGAGGAAGAAAAGATCAATCACAGGGGAAATGGAAGAGGGAAGTTTGTCTGGCATGTGTTTATTTTTCAGCTGTCATTCTCCTCAGCCATTTGGAAACTGTATAGCCTATGTCCTGCGAATACAAGCAGAGACTTAAGTAGAATATATCCGATGTGCACAAGAAGGAGGCACATTACACAACAAAGTGAGCAAGATGGAAAGGCACAGAGCAAAGTAGCCTGAAAAATACTATTTGCAGAAAAGCAGAGTACCTACCCTCCTCATCCAGTAGATGCAGCATGAATGGTAGCTTCTAAAAAAATTCTAAGGACATTGCTTACTATATTGAGTACTACGGTGCAAAGCTAAAAGGTCACTTCCTTCAAATTTAGTTTAGTGTATGTTATCTTTATAGTACAGTGCCAGTTTTGGTTTTTCACCCTTTCACACAATTTACCGCCAACAAATAATTTACTACAGTTTCTAGAAATTCGTGTTTCCAGAATGTATTGCACTCAAGGAAATCTCTGTTGTATACGAGGTGGCTATTCAGAATCACATTCTTTCTAAAAAGCGCAAAATTGAAGATATAGGGAAATACAAAATTCCACCTAGTCAAACTTTAATTCTTCGTCTTTAGACTTCATTAACACGTGAACATTAGCATACAGATAAGCTGCAGGAAAGACAAAGTGCAGAAAATCAGTTTTCAACCTATTTTTCTGGTATTTTTAACTAGCATTCTCTCGGGGTTTCTTTCCCT
>NW_009718536.1:51330-74686 GCF_000703405.1 Apaloderma vittatum
AAAAAAGCAACTACCAGACGCCTTAACTCTGAGTAAACTCTGTTCTTGAATAACAATGGACAAACATGAGCAAAATTTGAAACACCTATTTATCCAAGGCCAGATGCATGCTAAAATATGCCTTTCTCAATTCAACATAAAATATTTAGAATCAACCTTGCACTTAGTATATATTTTACTGTGGTTACATGGGAGCAGAAGAATGGTGTACAGCAATCCGGGATTGCCATGTTAAGGTCTCTGAGACAGCAGAAAAGTATACCGTTTATTGCTATTACTTTTTTTCATACATGTTATTTAGTTATTTCCAAGAAAAACATTTAATTCTTGCATGGAAACTTTATTAAAACTTTGAAAGAGCTGCCTAAAGAAAAAAAAATCCTTATTAGGTAAAACCTCACAAGTAAATAAATAATCAGTTAAAAGTTTTTTAAAAACAATAATAAAACCCCAGCTAAACACCTTATCCTTCCACATTTAATAGACGAACCTTCTTTCTTTCAGTACTCCAAATCTGGTTGAATTTGCATTTTAATATGGTCACAAGCTCAGAGAACAGTACAAATGCTGGCCCTGGTCTTTGCTGTTCCCTATCCATCCACTTTGGCCACTCGTGCAGACGTGACATTTGATCTGACTCCCATCCATCATTTTTACATCCTCATGTTCCCAGAGTAGAGATGAAATTACTGAGCACAGAACGTCTCCCTTCCTAGTGACAATGTGCTTCCTAGACTGTCTAAGGTTGCAATTCAATTTCATCCTCCTTTACAACAAAATCAAGGGGGGAAAAAAAAAGTTAACAAAAGACAGTATTTACCTCTCCACGTTGAGCTTCTTGTATTCTGGTGAATCTGAGGTCAGCATGTTCCCAGTTTGCATTTACACTATATATTCTCAGCTGGGAAAGTTCAAATGAAGCATTAAAGGCTTTTGCGCCAATCCTTATTATAATGGAGTTCACAGAAACCGAAATGCCTTCTACCACTTTTTCAGCAAAACCATATTCACTAAAAAGTGAAATGTCAACATATTAAATACACATCTAATGAAAGGGCACAAAATGAAGCTTGCTAAACAGCTGAAATACAACACAAAACAACACAAAGTAAGTTCCTAATGTATTTTCTAGTTATGAGGTTTTGTTAAATATACTTTATCTGATTTACAGTAATTTCCACCCTATGATCCTACTCTCAAAATAGTTATTTTAGAACATATCTGGATCAAGATCAATCTCCATGAAGAATAACATTTAATGCAATTTTCCCAGGATACTGTTTTATACATTGATAAATGTATAAATAAATAAATATCTTAGACATACACAAATATAACAGTCTACAGCATTATGTAGAAATCTTACTATTCTTTTATGTATACATAAGGAGCAACCCACGTTAAATGAATTATTTGACAATTCCAGTCTGGTTAGTATTTATCTAAGTAAGTTAATTTATTCTGCCCATTAAAAATACTATCTTTAATATATTCAAAATTGTATAAAGTATTTGCTTTGTTTCATTCTATAGAAGAAAAGCTACCTAAAGGGCAGTTACATTTCTACACCAAATCAACATGCATTCCAGTATTAAAAAAATACAGCAGTTGCCATTAATTTTCATTAAAAATCTTACACGTCCTGACTGGGTTAGATTCATTAAATGAAAAACTGTATTTTAAACATTCTTTTAATATCTAGGATTTTTGGCCTTTTTTTTTCTCTGCTTGTTTTAAACGTACAGTTTATGTGTTTCGTCATTCTTTTTTCCTCTTTATAACTTCCATCCTACACAGAATCTCTATGGTAATGAGTTTCCAGCTGTACCCTACGCATTGTAGAGGCCCAGGGACTACTATGACATATTACATAGAAATTAAAATAAGAAAAGCAATTGTATCGTCATTTTCTCTGTATTCGGGTCCCTATGCCCACTGAAAAATTGTTTGGGTCCATAAAAAGGAAGTGACAGGGTCGTGAAGGGGGTGGAAATCACTGATGTAATTCTATACCGTCCCACCAAATTACTTGAATTTTGGGCTACAGAATGTGCATGAAATCCTTCAGCAAGTTTTGGCCTATACAAGAAAGGAGACAGAACTTTAAAATATCACACTAATGAATAGCCCTTAATGCTGTTCTCTAGATCTAACAAAGGAAAAACTATTATTTTTTAAAACACATCCCAACATTATATATATTTTGAAAATACGTTGAAGACAAGATACCTTGAATTTTCAAAAAACCTTAATTTCAATTAAGCTTACTACATTTTCGATGCAGTAGTCACACCCATACGAAACATGCCTAGAAAGCTCCTTACATGGTTCAGACCTTTCCAAGCTTAGGTCTGGACAGTTCCAGCATCACTATACACATGTAACTCCACTCACAAGTAATAAAATAAAAATTTGGGGATCTAACTGTTTCATAGTAATTTGAAACAAGTAATCTAAACCTTTTTGGATCCATTGCATAAGAGTATCACCACTGACCTCTGTCCAGATGCAGTTGCTATAGGAGAGGGACCATTGGGGGCACGTGGCTCTTCACATGTGCTCATTTCCATTACAACTTTATCCAAGGACTTGAAAAACAAAACAAAACAAAAAATTGGAGACCTAAGAAGCAACAAAGTAAATGGATGACATATGAAGAATGAAACAATCAACCAAGCAAAAAAAAAAAATCACTTGAGAACTTTTTCTGAAATATACATAATCCATTTCTTATCATGTCAGTTACCACATAAACTTCTGTAACAATTTTTTTTTAATTTGTTCATATATTTTTTTAATTTTTGTGAATTCTAACAGACCTCAGTCAAATCCTGAATTACAGAATTCTTGATTCCTAAGTATTATTAGTTCATTGCACTTACTTTCAAAGATTGCATTTCAAAAAGGGCACGATTTAATGCATACTCCTCTGGGTTTTCTTCCTATATGGCTGTTCTTTCAGTGAAGTACTTAAATACCTCCTGAGTTTTCTAAATGGTTCAGTAAGTTCAGTAGATGCTAACAGAAAATATTTCAAACTAGTCCACTAAAATTTGTGATAGCAGATGAAGTTTTGTGCTGTATCTTTAACACAAAATCTGAATATGTATAATATGTACACATATGAGCACGTATACACTGTGTGTGTGTATGAATCTCAGTAGATCTAGTAAAATAAGCAATTTCTAAAAAGATACATTCTATTAAAATTTGCAACGCATCGTATTATAGTAAACTTGTATGCCATTATCGTATTCTTTGTACTTGAGGTGGGACCCTTTGAAAAGAAGCTAGGAATTAAGCGAATGAGACACCTAAATCCTATTTTAACTGAAGGCTATATTTAAACAGCAGAAGTATAACATACATTTTAAATAAGGCACACTGACAGCGGGGTGAACAGAATGGGAACAAACCAAGTGTAAAACCTTATTCCCAGCAACTGAATAAATTCAAGAATCTCCCAACTTGCATTACAGAACTTGTGACCTCAATTTATCATACAACTCAGGAAGGTTGTATGAAATCTTGCATTTTGAATAAGCTTCCAATGGGACAACAGCCACTATTATTTCCCTGTCTAGATCTGACTATACCACCCCTTCTGAACGCCTCCATTTACCCCCACTTAGGTCAGATGAACCACACTAAAAAGCTTTGTGCTCCATTTCAGACCTTCCCCGATTCAACCTGCCCTACCTATCAGACTTCATTATCATACTGTGTTAATCGTGTCCATCTTCATAATCCACTTGGCTCCACAAGCATTTTTATGCGCTACTCTTACCCATCAAATGCCCTGACTACTATTCATAAACTCTTTACTCTGCATTTATTTATACTGCACTATTATTTTGATGCTTAAGGGTAGGCATTAGCTGTTAACAGCAAATTTGCACATTTCTAAATTACTTCTCAGCTGTCTCAATGCATGTTGCCTTGCAAAACAACAACAGAGGAAAAAACAACAAGAAAAAAACCCAATCCCTTAGTTTGAGGGCAGTGGAGGGCAGAGGGAAGCCAAGATTTATCTGAACATTTCTGGATATTTGACTACTCTTTTCAGGTTTCTTAATTTAAGACCTTTTCAACAATTTCCTTTACTACATGACTAGTGCAAAGAACAGCAGGACAGTGATTTAAAGAGTTTGTGTAATACAAATAGGAGTTAATGAAGGACACCTGGAAATCAATATCCATCTGTTCTTTTCTCACTGGCAACTACTGTACGTGGATACAGAAAAAACTGCCGCATAGCATCCTTGCGCCCCCAAAGCACTCTTGACAATTATTTTGTTTAGAATATAGAAACAGAAATTGATTATAAGCAAAGATAACTTAATACTTGCCAGTACATTAGCAGATGGATTTTCAGAAGGGCAACTCAGGTCAGTGAAAGTACCTTTGCTAGACAAGCGAGTGCTAGTTACCTCCTAAAGCTACACAAACAGAGGATGCTACTGCAATCTAATTAAACTCTCAATAGCAAAAATTTCCCCATAAAAATAGTTCAAGTTCAGTGATACTATGAAGGGTTGAACTTGGACATTTAGGTTATAGAATTCCCCTTCCTTAAGAAGTCAAAAAGGCTGTTGCACTGTCTGCCATGGAAGAGTGAACTTTCGTTATCAATTAAATGCATTTGTTCAAGGAAAGCATTTTGTAAAAAAGGTGACCTTGAAAGTTATCTTAGCCTCAAAGACTGCTAATGTAAGTTCAATAGGAGCAAAGCAAACAATCAGGCCTTGATACGGTAGGTCAAAGTATATAATCTCTAAGGATAGCAAGGCTTAAATTTATTTCCTAATTTGGCAGCTGCATCTTACACACAAGAGGTTGAATCACCCCACCTTAGCATTACCAGACGCTAAGCTCTGTGTGTCAGGAAAAAGCAGTACAGACGTCAGGACATTGCAACTGGGTCACCAGCGAATGCAACACATATATAAAACAACATGTCTTTCCCAAGTCTGATTCAGAACTAAGGAATTACAAGCACATTCAGGAATTCACTGCAGGACTGGGAAGCACAGCAGTGAAAGGAATATTCGTTCCTAAACAAGTGCAATTAAGAATGTTTAGCCACCATCAAGCAAATCACTTCTGCTCCTACCACACTTCTTACTAAAGAATAAAATTAAAGAAATACAGGAATTAGCACTACGTCTAATTGTTGCTGAGTTCTATTTATACATTTTACATCCTATTTATATCCAGGCTGAATCCTAGGCTGTTACAGAAAACCTGTAAATGTTAGTTATAGTAGGTTTGATACATATGAGATCATTCAAGTAGAGTACAGATATAGAAGAGTCCTTAGAAAAGATAGCTAGACTAGATGATCTCTAGAGGTCCCTTCCAACTCCAACAAAAACACAGGCAGGAACTTGTAAAAGGGTTAGCTGTACAAAAAATTACCTTTCAGGTGACCCAAATTAAGATGTAATGACTGAAGAGCCTGACAGAGATTAGGTAACAGTCACACATTATGGTGATGACACCCAAAGCTACAGATCAAGGAAAGAAGCCCGCCAACAATAACATTAAGGCATTTTGTCTTGATCTGCCACTACCCAGAGGACACTTAGTAAAGGGCCATTAATGCTCCAGTTATTTCTAAAGTCAAGTCAAGAGAACTATGTAAATATTCAGCTACACAGAGTATATTTAGGAGTTGATCTCAGAACTCACCAAGCAGATGGGATGGGTTTTCAGTTTTGTCCATGGTATCTGGAAGGGAAAACATGATTCTAAAGCAAAGTAAAGAGTAAAAATACAATAAAATAAAGCATTTGTTCAGAATGTGTTTTATGTATACAAATATAACTTGTGTAACTTCTAAACTCAGAATAATATCACTGTTAAAATATCAGGTTTATCTGAAAATACTATAGAGTAAATTTATGCACACAAAAATTTATTTTAGGTGTTAAAAACAGAACTTCAAAATCTATGTATCACTGAACAGAAAACAGAGGAACAAAATAGAATCCATCTCTTCAATACTGAATTGTCAAGCATCAGAAAAGGCAACACCGTCTTCCACATTCTTTCCTTTAAAAGGAAAGAAAATCCACACTTGCTCTGTTGGCCTGCAACTGCTTGTATGCCTGCAACACAGCATCAAGTTCACTGCAATTAGAAAAATCAGGACAATCTCCCATTGGGAGCGGGGGGAAACAAAAACAAAAAAGACAGAAGAGGTGCCAGAGTTTGACCAGATTGTAACTTCTGTCAAAAACAAGCCATAGCTTCATTTCTTACTCTCATATTGGTATTATCTAAGAGAGATTATATTGATTCAATTCTTAGCAGTCACAAAGACCAAAAAAGTAGTGACTACTAGATTTTGAGTGTTTTCATATTTCTCACAGACACCGGAATCCTTCAGAAAAGTATTTCTGCAAATAGAAAGGTAAAGCAATAGAAAGAGAGAGGTAAAGACAAGAAATAATACATAAAAAAAAGCAAATAATAAATATAGTAGACTAATTACTAGGGGCAAATACAGGCTTTTATGTCTATCTCTATTTCAGAATGTGTAGGAATAAATTTTACTCAAAATAAAACAATCACTGCTTATTTTCGTTGCTTCCATATGTATTTCATGTCATCACATGAGAAACAAAGATGAGTAAGAAATTATTGCTGGTAACATCTTTGTTTTTCTCATTTCTCTGATTTTCCATTAATACAAAGTTGCTCAAAAGTTCACAGAGACAGGAGGAAAAAAAGAAAGGTTTAGCTAATTACCATTTGGGCACAATAAAGCACTCACCCTAATGGATGCTTTATTGCAAAAGACCTTGTTTATAGCAAGCCATGTTGGAAGATCCAGCATGTTCTGAAGCACCTCTTGATCCAGTTCTAAATTGGTCAGCTGACCTTCCCCCTTTAACGTGCTCAGGTTGATCTTGTCAGGTGACAGATTTTTGGTGAACCTAAAAACAAACGTGCACCTTAAGGAAATCCATATAAAGCAATCAGAGCTGTCCCATATATAGCTGATAATTTAACTTAAAGCAATGGTCTGGGGGCAAGGTAATTATCTTAGGGTCTTATGTACATTTTCACCCTGAAAAGAAATGGTACCATGGAATTGCTTTGTCCCTCTGAATTTTTGCATCTCATTAACTCCATTGACAAATACATAAATAAGATTAAATACATTATAAGGTATCTTCTAATTCACTGATCACACAGAACAAATCCTTGATTCGAAGTATTTTACTATTTATTTTAAACTATATAAAGGCAGAAATGCATCTATTTCACTCTTTCAAAAGGAGAAAAAAAAATCCAAATCCCCTACAAGTTATACTGTTACTCTTAGAGGAAGCAGGAGTGGATTGGAATTCACCGAGGAGGAGTAACAAAAAGCTACTCCTCAGAAATTATACCTTCCTATATATATTTTCAGTTAAAATCTTTAAGTTTTATTTACAATATTCAGTAGGTTTATTTACAATATTCAGTAGAATTTAATAACATTCAGTAGGTTTATTTACAATATTCAGTAGAATTTAATAACATTAATTAGAAATATAGATACATGCATACTTACACACACATAGCAGCATAGTGTATACAAAGTACTGGATGAAAACGTGATTGAGTGATATGAAAGGGCTAAACCCCCAACTATTTAAAAGAGTATAAATGCAATAAATTTCATTATACTTCAAAGGCGCTATGATTTGCTGCATCAGTAAAACATTCCCTCAGTAACTGCAAAATATAAAGCCTCCTATCTCAGAAATAATATTGACAAGTCTTATCTGTCAGCTAATTCAAATTTCTAGAAGAAAATAAAGCAGCCTTTGAATGCTTTCAGTCACGTCATAGTATCTCTCACTCTTGACTTTCTAGATGATGGTCAACATAAGGATCAAAAACTGGTGTTATTTTAAAGTCAGATTTATACAGTGAATGCCAAAACATTCCGCCGTTACACACACGTGTAGAGTCTTCTGAGACTCACGCTCTGTGGAAGAAGTCTCCCTGAGGGTTCCCTGCTGGTATGCCACACCAGAAATGCCCCTCAACTTAGAGGCAGATCTAACCATCATTTTGGTCTTAACTGCAGACACATCACAGTGAAACCCAGGGGATCTACAGGAATGGGTTTCCAAACTCCATACTAAGAAAGACACTAAAATACCATTAAGGAGGAGAATGGAGACAGCAAAGCCAATCTTGATTTACTTCTGACATCCTGCAGACAGACAAAAATAGGAGCCAGTCCCTCCCAACAAGGAGGAGAAGCAAACAGAGAAAGCAATCTCAACAAGGAGCATAGTTTTTTCCATTTCTATTTTTTTTTAATTCTTCCAAGAGTGTTGCTTTGATTTTGTTACCTCTCCTGCAGTCAGCAAAAAGAAAAATGCTCCGAGTGCTGCTTCTTTCACCACAGACCTACGTAAGCGGATCTCCACCTGTGAGACTACACCCTTCATTTCAAGAGTCACAGAAAGAAACTCTTGAACAGGTGAGTTGTGAAAAGGTATTTCAGGTGTAGGCACCTAAAGCAGTAGATCTCTTCGTTCTACTTTGCACAGCTGGAATGGGACCAACAAGTGGATGCTGAGGAGACTGTGGCGTTTCCCCCAAATCCATAGTAACTGCACAGTATACAACAACAACCACATCTGCTTTGTCCATCTGCTTTGTCCAGAGCCAGTTTTCCACTGAGGATGCCAACGCTTTACATTTCTGTGCCAATTCCTCGCTCCTTCTAAACTTACTTGTTCCACAGAATACACTTTTGTTTGCCTGATAGATATTTTTGGCACTTTAGAACTATTTCATACTACTTGATGTAACAGGGAAACCTTTTAGTTCTATACAGTGGTCTCAAAAAAGAAAAAAAAAAACATATTAGAAGTTGGCCTATTTGGGCAGCTTGCCCTGCAAAACATGACGTGATCATACCCATGAGTTAGAATTTACAGGAATTCAGATCTTCATGTATAAAATTAAAAGAAGAATTAAATGACAAAAAGAAGAGCATTTTGAACTAAAAATTTTAAAAGAAAGCCTTAGGGCAAGAACAACTCTCTAAATGGTGTTGTTCCAGGATCCCAGAGTACATCAAGCCAGGACACGCCTCAGTGGGTCAGAGCGCTTTGCCTTTTCTTTCAGTCAGCAGAGAGAGGGACAAGATGTGCCACAGGCACACAGATGTGCCTCTAGCAGAAGTTCTAGTGAACTTGCCATGAGTCGGTATAATCGTCGCTGACAGAATTGTTACCCTGATAAAACCTGCAATTTATTATTTTAATGCTTTTAACTTTTGATTTGATTATTAAACTGTTAGTATTGTCCTAAATATTGGGGTGTTGGGAGATGTTTTCTAGTATTTATTGTCAGGCAAAATCTAAGGACGAAGAGGCACCATGGCTTTGGACCATGCCAAGTTATCTCAGTATCTAAACGACTATTGTGTCTTGTAGTACTGTAACTTAGAATGCTTCATTGCTTGAACTTTGAGAACTTCCCACACTATCATATTTACAATACATTTTTTCTGTAAAGTAGAGAGATACTTCCCATAAAGTTGATGTGGAATCATGTAATTCTGAATTTGCAGTAATTATAAATCTTTGATCGTGTCATAATGTTTCATGATTAGAAATTTTTGATCTGGGAAAATCATTTCAAAATTCTCTATGAACTTTTCACAAAGCTACTCTGAACTAACAGTATCACCAACTTCACGATATGCACTCATTCTTCTGTCAAGCTCCCTCAGCTTGACATTTGTTTTTTCACCCTGGTGTTCATTCCTTAGAACAAGTTAATTATTTCTTACCAACTTCATGATATGCACTCATTCTTCTGTCTGACTTGGCACAGCTCCCTCAGCTTGACATTTGTTTTTTCACCCTGGTGTTCATTCCTTAGAACAAGTTAATTATTTCTTAAAAACTGGGTCAAACTGGGAGCAGAGGCCTCAACAACAGGGCCATTTCCTCGCACAATATCCTGTGAACTCCTGGCTGATGTTCCTTTTCTAGGGAACAAATCAAGTGTTAATACCCACTACTCAGTACAAGAAGTGAATCATAGAATCTGTTAGGTTGGAAAAGACCTTTAAGATGATCAAGTCCAAGCATTAACCTAGCGATGTCAGGTCCACCACTAAACCACGTCCCTAGGCACCACATCTACACATCTCTCAAATACCTCCAGGGATAGTAACTCAATTACTTCCCTGGGCAGCCTGTTGCATTCCTTAACAACCCCTTCAGTGAAGACATTTTTCCTAATTTCCAATCTAAACCTGCCCTGGTGCAACCTGAGGCCATTTCCTCATATCTTATCAATTGTTACTTGGGAAAAAAGACCAACTGTCTCACGAGTCATCTAAAGCATAACAAAAAAAGTAAAAGGGAATGGTTTGGGTTGGAAGGTACCTTAAAGATCATCTAGTTCCCAACCCCCTGCCATGGCACCTTCCACTAAATGAGGTTGCTCAAAGCCCCATCCAACCTGACCTTGAATA
Source organism: Apaloderma vittatum (assembly GCF_000703405.1). Lineage (NCBI taxonomy): Eukaryota > Metazoa > Chordata > Aves > Trogoniformes > Trogonidae > Apaloderma > Apaloderma vittatum. The sequence continues at coordinate 61,835 of NW_009718536.1, forward strand.
CTCCGAGGGAAGGGTTATCCACAACCTCTCTGAGCAACCTGTTCCAGTGCCTCACCACCTTCACACAACTAATATAAATCTGCTCTCTTTCAGTTTAAAGCTACTAGCCCTTGTCTTCACAGTACGCTCCCTGATAAAGAGTCCCTTCCCATCTTTCTTACAAGCCTCCTTTAAGTAGTGAAAGGCTGCTATAAGGTCTACACTGACCCTTCTCTTCTCCAGGCTGAACAGCCCCAACTCTCTCAGTCTGTCTTCAATCAGTGAGGCGCTCCAGCCCCTCAGTCGTCCTCATGGCCCTCTTCTGGATCCACTCCAACAGGTTCATGTCCTTTTTATGTTGGGAGCTGCAGAGCTGAACACAGTACTGCAGGTAGGGTCTCCTCAGAGTGGAGTAGAGGGGGAGAATCACCTTCCTCAGCCTGCTGGTCACGCTGCTTTTGATACAGCTCAGAATATGGTTTTCTTCCTAGGCTGCAAACACACACAGCTGGCTCATGCTCAGCTGGGGGAAGGGAAATAATGCAAGGGAAAAAGTGAAGGGCAAGATGAATGGAAATAAAAGGACAGGACTGAGTTCACCAGAGCTTGCTGTTACACTCTTCTGCTGTGGCAAGTAAGACACCACTGCTCTTGAGACAATGCATACTTGGTTTGCTCAAACTGCGAGACATTTTTAGCAAAACTGTTTTCATGGATTTAAGTTGAATTTCACAAAATTAACCTTCTTTTCTGAAAACACACAATTTGAGATTTGCGTTACTATATCTGACAGCATGAATTTCAACTCAGTTTTAATATTTAATTCTATGAGGTAGATTGATGCTATAAAATATTTTACACTTTAAATGCAAGAATCCAGAAAGCTGGATTTATTAATATCACAAGCAGTCTGGCATAGCTTCCTGGGGTACATACAAATATACACACACACTGAATTTTACTATGCAGTTAGATTGATGGTTCAACTTCAATTATCAGAGTACAGACTAAGAGATTAGTGAAAAGCAAAGAAGACTGCACAATAACACCACAGCAGTAAAAATCATATGTAAATAGTAAGTTGCAATCATTGTATTTTTTCAAGACCACAACAGTTCTTTCAGTTCTTTTCCAAGACAATTAAAATTCTACACAGAGGATGCTTTTTCCTTTGTTGACTAAAATATTTTTTTCCTAAAATTTTGTTTGTGACAACACAGGCTTGTAGATCTAAATAGCACTCCACCATGCTTGCAGAGAAGATGTCCAAAAAGTGAAATTAGAAACAAAAACACAACCAAAAGTCAGTAGAGAAGACGGGGAAAAGCTTACGGTTTGCAGAATGAAGGCCACTGACCACTTGAAGCTTAGAGTAGCACTCTACAAAGGTTTGGAGAGAATACTTGTCAAGCTTGTCACCAGAAACTCTGACCTCTGGGTTTAATAGAGAAATAACAGACCTCCGGATTGCATTTGGACATGGGGCTCAGCTGTTTTGCACATCTACTGAATACACAATCTCTTTCACTTGCTTCTAACCACACACCTTGCCTGCTTTTTAAATAAAATTCCTTCAGCAATTTGCTCTAATCATGACATCCTATTAAATCATAGTACGTGCCACATGTTGTGTTTATCTCCTTGTTCTGAACTACAACTCCTTAAAAAAAGATGCCTGGTTCAAAACAACTGGCTCTGAAAAACGAAAGCATGGTCTACCAAACACTGGAAACTCTATCAATAATAAAAGAGCAGAAATGCAACAGAAAGATAACTGTTTGGAGTTTTTTTTCCTGTTTCACCTGACTGAACCATGTTATTTGATCGCTAAGGAAATCTACCAAGAAAAACAGTCAGGATAGATCCTCATCTATCCTGATGAGGATACTGGCTTCCCATGATTCTAGATAATATAGAGAAGCAGGTCTGCTGTCATTTTGCTCACTGTACCACTAACAGAACAGAACTAACTCTTTGTCAAATCTGCCACAGAAACAGATCACCAGAATCACCAAATCATGTACTGTTACGAGCAAGTTCCTCGCATCCAGTCTAACACCACAAATAAAACTGTTTTGATCCAGGGGGGTAAATAAGTAAGTAAGTAAGTAAATAAATAAATAGATAAATAAAACCTAAGTCCCTCCCACCTTTAAATAAGAAAAAAAGTCACAGCAAATAGCAATCTGCAGGCAACATAATAATTTCCTCTCTCATATTCTCTTTCCTGCAGCCAGAAGAAATACCAGTGTGTCAGGGACAAAACAACCCCTGCAAATACTAAGTTCAGGAGTGCTGCTATAACTCCTCCCTCTGGCAGCACGTCATTAGTTAAGTCCAAAATACCAAGATGCTTAGATCTATTTAGATGGTAGCAAGTTCTAGATGAGAAAAAAGACTCCCTAGATTAAAAACCAACTCCACATACCAGTAACATTAAGCACAATGACATCAGAAGAGTTCTTAGTAGCACTCCCTTCTTGATCAGCTATGTCAGAAGAAAAAAGAAGTGAGACAGATTGCAGTCATACAGGATTAAGATCTAGCTGCTGCTAAGTGAATGGCAGACAGACTAAAGACAGACTTCGTGATGCAACAAGTGACTGACCTGCACTAACGAAAATTTTGCATGGATGTGACAGACCCCGGGAGGAAGGGGGGGGACATGACACACACGACAGACAAACAAACAAACCAACCACAAAACCCAAACTTCTGTAAAAGGTGTCTATTTTAATCCTTCAGACACATGAAAAACATCACAAAGGCTGATACAAAAATAAACTATACAGTAAAGGCTTAAGATTAGTAGAAATTGGTCAGAAGACTGCAAGAGTGACAATATCTAATATGTCCAAAGGGTAAGCAGAAATCCAAAGGCACTGAATATATTTAGTAATGCCCTAGAAAACGTTGGTGAACTGTGAAGCAACAGAAACCTTTGAGTGAATCCTGGCTGTGCTAGGGGTGTTCTAATTTTAACACAGTGTATTAAAACCTAGCAAGAAACCATTAAGTGTGGTTTATGTAAGATTTGAAGTAAATTACTTAGTTCCACAGCCTGAGTTAAAATGTGTAAAAGTTGACAGATAACATTACAGTCATATTTATCAAGTCCACAGAAAACTGACCTGAAGAACCCAAGACATCAGTCTTGCAGCAACGGCTAACTCTTTGATGATGTGAGATACTGAACATTTGAAGATACGGTTCATGGAAACTACTGGGTTTGAAGTGAAAGATATATTTTTAGGAAATAAAGCTGGAAGATAAAAGACAATTGATGAAAAATTGCCTGGGATACATGAAGGTTAAAGCACAGAAGTACTTTTTGTATGTATAAAAATGAATGGTAAGTAGTACTAAATATCACCACAAAATATGATGGCATGCCCTCATTTTAGACACTACATCCACTTCTGAAAATATGAAAACTAATTTAGAAACAGAGAGCACAAACAAGAATATTAATGCAAAGTAATGAACACTGCACAAAAAGTTAACCGGATGGTCGTTTCACTTAACATAAGAACAAAAACACACGTGGAACTGAGAGAGAACATATTTAAAGTCAGTAAAAGAAAACACTTACTGCAGAACATTTTGATGCCCACAAAAACATTGGGATAGAATACAGTACCAAAACTAAAAAGCTTAGAAGAATTTTTAAAAAAAATAAAAATTCAGGCACTTGTGGTAGGGTTTGTAGGGAGAGGTAATACCTTTTATGCTTACAACATGTAGGATTAACCAGACACTCTGAAATATAAACACCTCAGTTCTTTTCTTAAGAACAGTCACGGTACATTAGGTTGAAAATAAACACTTGTGAGGATAAAGTTTAATCGTTCTGGACCAAAAAAAAAACCCAAACAATGGTACTCTCACAGTCTGCATACGGAAGGGGATGTTGCCATAGCACTGTAAAAATCTCACCACCGCTGCAGTGGTCATGCACAGATTCCAAAATACCATGTGGTTTCCTCCCAAGAAGCCCCTCTCAGCAGATGGACTGCAAGCGCTACCATTCCCTCATTCTCCTAAACAGCAACACCATCCGCAACAACTACACCTGTCACCAGACCTTTCAAGCACACCCCTCCCTACCTATGATACCTGACTGTGCCTTCTTACACCCTCCAACATCAATTTGTAAAGGAGAAGGGTATCACCCCTTTACCCATAGGAAATGTGGCCATCCCATCTAAATACCTGCATGCTCTATTTAATCACACTTCAAACTTCTGTAGAATTGTCAGATGTGCACTTGGTGGCTGAGTGCAAGATGAAGAACCCTGCATGGCCTGACAGAGGTCCAGCATGGCGAGGACCTGCACAATTGAGCGTGGCACTAACAACGCCAAGGTCGTGGGTTCGATTCCCGATCGGTCCCCATGTGTTGCCTGATCTAGTTGAGGTGGCATCCCTGGCGACAGGGAGGCTGGATTAAAAATGATCTCTGAGGTCCCTTCCAGCCTTGGCCATTCTATGATCTGTTGCACAGCAACTTCCAAAGCTGTCACTGTAGAGGAACTGAGCCACCTAACACTCATCAGGCCTTCTGACTTACCACAGTCTAAAGACAGATCTTCCTTTCTAGGCAAGTCTCTAATTAGGATCATTGGGACCGTGACTCAGCAATCAGCCCATACTTGTGTACCGTGCCTGGTGCAGTGTCCCACCATCCCCCCTCTCTCTCCCATCCTTTGGGGTGGAGCGCTGACAAGTGCATCTGCGTTGCCGATGTTTTCCAGAGAACTGCTTCCACTTCATCACGACACAGAAGGACTTCAGCGTGGACTCCCACTGCAGCTGACCGCCTAAAGAAGCTCAATACACTCACCCATTCACTCTGTGACCCATTGCACACCTTCCCAACCACTGACATCCCCATCAACTCTCCTGACAGTATATAAAGCTTCCCCTAGTTAATTCTGTAATAATACATACACAAAATTATTTTCTTTCTATTTGAAAAAACTGTACTGGTGCTCTTTGGGTACAGACAGAACTGAAACAGCTGCTGTCATCAACAGCTATTATCTAATTATGTGTCATGCAGCAGATCTGCTCAGACACAGCCAAGCACGGGGTATAAATGAGGAGCTTACGCTGCATGAATGATAATCATCTTGTAAGTAAAATACTGCTCAAGTAATTTCTCTTTCATGTAAGATAAATCCTCACACAGCCCAATATTAGCTTTTCTGTTCCATGAGTCTTTTCACACATTATTTACACAGCATAGAAATGGTGAATATTATCAAAACCAAAAAACGTGTTTCAAACATGACAATCCTATACACAGCAGACCTTAATGCATATGTTGAGTACAAGATAACACAAAATCCTTAATATACTACACCATATGTAGCGAGGTATATACAATTTCCACATTGCAAGTATAATAACATAAGGTATTTTGAGAATTTGCTTATCATTGATAATTATTAAATTCCACACAAAATCAACATCCTGTACCTAATGTAAAGGAAAGTCACTCAATGCAGAATAATTTTATATATTTAAAATAAAGAAATAGCAGTGCAGTGTAAAAGCATGACATCATCTGCCTTTGGGCAACTGCACCATTTCTTTGTGACATTAGCAGACAGCTTTTTAATGCCAGCTGATCAGATCTCACGACAAAATTAGAATTTTAAATAAGACATTAATTATAAGGACTACTTTAATTTTAAAAAAAAAATAGTTATCATCTATTCAGTTATGTAAACTAGGTAAGAAGCTGACTGGTCCTTCAAATATCTATCAACATAGAGGTAATAAACATAAAGTTTGGACAAGGAATTAAATAGACGTAAATGATAAACAGCAAATGTCAAATAACCTGAAGACATTGAAAAACACCTAGAAGATTACACTTGGAAAATACACATAAAAGTATGTTTATAATGCGATTGCCCATTTACTTCACAAATCAGTTCTGCAAATTTAGTTTAGGACTTAAAAAAAACCAGAGCTGCATAGCAAACAATTATTTCTTGCAGAATTGTTAAGCTACAAAAACAAACAGGAAAGAAAAACCAAATAACATTTTGGAGAGCTCATTTCACTCCTGAACTCAAAAGAAATGCATACCACCTCTTTACATTTACTCTACAAAGGTGGGAGGGGAAGTTACCTGAGGGCAAGGTATTCAGACAAAAGGCCCCTACTCCTGGTGAAAGCAAGTGGTCAGTTGCCACGGCTTCTGAGAAGCTTCGGGTGCTCATTCTGGTGGTTGGGATATTCACAGCAAACCAATCTCCACCAGAGCCAGCTGGGATCGCTGCAGGGAACGGGACACAGGGGACACACAAGGGATCAAGTTCAAAGGGGAAAAAGGAGTGATACAATAATGTAAGAGAGTTTTAGCTACAGGTCACCGCAGTTACAACAGTTCGATACGCATCACGACATTAGAGAACGAAAAAGGAAACAGATCAGTGCAATATGCTTGGATTCCCGTGAGAACATCCCTCGCTGTCTGATGCTGCAATACTGCAGCCATGCTTACAAAGAACGCTTCTGGAGAAAACTTGAATCATGCAGAAAAGGTCTATGTAACATAGTCAAGCGGTTTCAGAGATCCTCAGTAAGTACATTTGGAACGTGGGAAGGGAAGATAGCCCAGAGATGCAGCGTAAGAGGTTTTGGGTTATTCTTTAAACGGGGACAGGTAATCAGTTTTGTTTTGCCTGGCCTGGGATTTCTCCGCCCACGTTATCTGTTCCTGCTCAGGGTATCTCAGCTTCATCTATTCAAAATCCAGACTAAAGAAACATGACTCTACAGAAGACCTAAGGGAATAGGGCTTCTTGGATTTGTTTTCGTATTTGAGGCAGCATAACAAAGAGCTACACACATGTGATATTCTGATTTTGCAGGCTATGAAATTTTAGAACATTAAGCTTCTCAAAAATTTAAAATCAGAATTTTTGATTTGGCAAATCATGTGGTAATTTTTTAAAAAGATATTTTTTGTTAACTGTCTTCACTTTGAAAAGATGACTCAGCCTAAATAAAACTAATTCCTACATTTTTACCCTCTTGGGTGCAGTAAAACCCAAGCATTTGGACAATGACCCTAGTAAGCAGTTTGTCGGGATATCTGAGCAACATTTAAGAAATTTATCACTAAAGTGAATTAGAAACACCTAGTTACAAATGGTCTGTTTTTTCTCAGGGCTACAGATCTCGAGCAAGGAGAGCAACTACAACATCAAAATTGTTCCCACAGTAAACAACCAGGTTAACTTCTAGACTCCTGGGTAGATGGATCACAAGGTTCCTTCCCTGGGAGTCACCTAACAGAAAAAGCCAACTTCTACGAGGAAATAAAAGCTCTGATATTTTTCAGCTATACGGTAAACTGCGTGGTAGAGCTGCCACAAAATCTGCGTTGGGGGCATTCTTCACACAGAAAGGCTCACGCACCCACGTTGGGGAGCCTGGAAGTACAAAAGGACACAGCTGGACTTGGGAATTTTTTTCTTACTTTCTCTCATGTTTCTTCTCAGGAAAGGAGGAAAGAATGAAGAGATCTGAACGCCAATTACCACTAACTCCACAAAGGTGTGCAGAAGTCCTGCCAGACTGAGAAACCTGGGGTCCCCTGCACGTAGCCAAAAACCTAGGTATGTCATGTAATTACTTGTCAGCAATTATACTCGTGATTTGAAAAAAAAAAAATAAATCTATGAAACTAATCACTTTGTGTAAGCCTTTATAATGCCATTAATGTTTCATGAGAAATTACCTGATTGCCTTTGCCAAATCTGCTTGTAGAAGAAAGCAGAAAATAAAACAAAATACACTTTAACAAGCACCTCTCACTCTGGAAGTTGAGTCACACTTTCATACCCCTTTGATATATATTAAAAAAAAAGAAATACCAAGGCAGGACAAATACCAAAATTTAAGAAAAGTAACTGTGAGCTTTGTTTTGATTCTTACATACTCTATCATCAAAAGACACAATTTTATTCCTCACATGCTGTATTTCAATATTCTTTTTCCTGATTATGCTTCACACTACAGTATCAGCTACTTCATCATAATCTTCAATATAATTTTCATTCTGAAACTTATTTCCACTAAAACTATTCTGAGAATCATTTAAAGAAAATGATCACATACTGCACAAGTAAAATGCTGCTGATTAATTACTGTTGATTCTTCAAATGCATTTTTACTACGTATACGTAAGGGTTGTCTGACTTCAACAAAGCTTCAGCAGAACTTTAATGATACAAATAAAACATCTGCAGAGTCAGCATCCAGATTTATAATACATTTGCAAAAATAATGTAAAACAAACTGAAAACGAGAAGTCAAATTTACGTATACATAAGAGTTGTCTGACTTCAACAAAGATCAGCAGAACTTTAATGATACAAATAAAACATCTGCAGAGTCAGCATCCAGATTTATAATACATTTGCAAAAATAATGTAAAACAAACTGAAAACGAGAAGTCAAATTTTATGAGTTTATTAACTCAAATGAAAACTTAAGAGATGTTTCTGAGATGTAACGCAAGATTTGGCATTAGATCTTAGTAAATATAATGATTAAGAATTCTACCAGGAAATACATTATTGCTGGCTTATCTCCAAAATACCTTTGTAATTTCATAAAGCACCATGGCAATTTCAGCTTGACCTTTTGGAAGACGTTCAGTTACAGAAGTTTAAAATACAATGACACACGAAGCTACTAACAAAAATAGAAGAAAGTTTGCCTTACTTTTGTTGAAAAAACCCCACATTTATTGATTCTTTTATGCTCATCAGAACACTACCAACACATTCACATGGAAAAAACTGTTGGCATGAAGTCTCAAAAAAGTATTGAATTTCAAATATAAGGGAATCTAAGAAACACAGGATTATAATGCAACTTTTAATTGCTCTTTCTCCACTTTCTCTTCCACTGCCTCAAGCAGTTCTGCTTTACTATGTATCCTTTTTCATACACTTTCACTAGGTGCGGCATTTAAGACAGACCTTATGCTAACGCTTTCCATAAGCATTCAGGTTCAACACAGATTCATTCAGAACAATGTAGGTCGTTATGCCTACATCCCGTTTTGCAATTTTCCCACACACTACACAAGTCAAGTAGAATACACTGTAAAATCTTCAGTACAATTAAAGGGAGAAGCTGCTTCATGCTTATTCTGGGAAAAGTACCCACTTTGTGTTCTGGTCAAATAAAGGTGTTACATTGCTAGATTCTAAAAGAAGTCACCTCAGATCTCTTGAGAGGGCAGCATTTCTCACCAAACAGGCATGTCCTACTGGTATAAAATCTGCTGGGTGATACCTGGGTCAAATATTTAGGTAGGACATGTATCAGTGAAGTTGTACCAGATGAGGTAGGATAACACTGTTTACAGCAGGATCAGCTGGTTCCTGATACCCATACAGTAAGTAGGCTGTTCTTCGTAGAGTCAGCCTTCATATGTGTTTTAGAACGATTTCCTAACTACCTTTAAACATCTTAGTGTTTTCTTTGTGAAAACAGCAAATAAAATTCAAACAAATAATGTAATTTTTTAAGTTGAAGTGTATGTAATCATTGGTAACCTTAAGAGTTAGTACCTAACTGAGATGAAGAATGTCATAGTTAGTGGGGTTCCTTAACATAGAGGCAAAGTTTATAAACTTTGCCTTGTGCTTCTTAGACATAGTTTGATAAACAAAACTGTTTGCAGAGAAAGGCATGGATATTGCAGATACTTACACAGAAGACTTAGTTACACTGCTCATTAACTAGAAAGGAAATTTCAGTCAATGATATTAAAAGAAAAGAAAGAAAATACAAATGCAAAAAAATCCACAACTTTTTACAAGTCTGTGTCAAGTAATACACAAACTCTGCCAGTACCCTGATCCAAACAACTCCGGATTCAAATCCCCGAGGTGATGATCCCCCCATAACCGCAGAGAGTGCAACAGGAGCACTACTGCCAACGTGCACAGGGCAATCTAGAGTCCTGTTGGAAATCACTAACACCACAGCTTGATACACTTGCCTACAAGGGCCAACTAAAGAAAAAGAAGTAAAGCTGAAGGCTATCTGCTATTAGCACAGCAAAGCCATGCACAGAAAATCTTGCAATAAAAGGTGCTGTTCAACAAAGTCTCTCACCAGTGAAAACATGTAACAGCACACAAGAAGATTCAGCAGAAGTTTCAGATCACTGGTGAAGATCTTGACAGTGAGTGATCCCAACACTACACAGAAGACTCTGAGGCACAGTGTCTCTTGTTCCTGCCTTTGTAAAAGATAATGCCATTATCCAGAGACTTGTTTCATTTTAGGAAATGTATATTATGAAATAAAGACACTCCACCAGCCGAATTCACAAAACTAAACCTAACACAATAAGGAGCTGACAGAAATTCAAGCCTCCAAATGACAAACTCGTCTCTTCAGCTTCACGGATAGCATTTAGTTTCATATTCTACACAAAGAACCACATAATCTGAAGAAGAAAAAAATGTATTTTGCTCTCACTCCTCTCCTTCTCACTTACTTCCACAGCCTTGGAGAAAAGCAACACATGTTGAAGATGGAAGGCATAGCTTATAGTTTAGAAGTTTTTAAATACTGTGAGAAAGTTAAAAACTCATCACCAGAGCCTCGGATAAGATGCAGGTTTGTTACAAACTGAATAAATAAACTCTACTGCTTCACTATTCTTAAGCTGTAACCTAGCTGTAATAAATAAATACATAAATAAAAAACTTTTACAAAGGTAAAAAATTAGTTTAGCTGCTAAACCTGTTCCAAAACGCAGTTTAGATCTTCCTCCCTCCTCTTCTTGTTCTCAGACTTTAAAGACTCCTACCTACCTAATATTTTTCCCTAGCTATTTCACAACATCAGCTCCATATCAGTTCATCTCAAAGCACAGCCAACTGCTAGATGGAAGCTACACTGCTGAATAACACACTTTTAAATTTGCATATACACTATCTAGGCAGTGAGAAAGCCAAGAATTGCTAACAAGCGAGTAACAGATACTGCAGTGATCTTCACAGCAAATATTGCTAAATCAATGATCTGGAGGAGCTGGACAGCATGACATCCAGAGATCCCTTCCAACCTCAACCATTATATGATTCCATGATTTCTGGCAAAAAAGGAAAGTAACTGTAGGTATAGGTTCATATCTTCTATTTGTTCTTGGAAGTACCTATTAGATTTGGCTTTGTTCAAACAGGAAGAAAAATACAATCATCAAAAATGAAAGCAAAGTGAGATAACAGGATGATGATTCCCACTCTTCCTTTATTACATACAGACTTCTTCCAGTACATTTTAATCCTGCCACTAACACCTGCTTTGCTGAAGATGGCAAACAAACATCGGTTTTGAGGAACTATGAAAAGTGCAGAACAGGAACCAATATAATAATAGAGCACAAAGCGAAAGTGTCCCTTGGCACCCTCTGTATTACAGGAAATTCCTCATGTGTTTCGCTCCAGGCTGAACTAAAGCAGAGTGTGAAGCCGACTTTAATCATGTTTTTATATAACATATTAAAGAAAATCTTGAAATAAGGAACATTATCATTTTTGTTGGAAAAAAATCCTCAAGTTCCTGCAATTTAAAAAGCCACCAGATTTACAAGTGCTCGTGTCACTTGAATTGTTTTCTTGTGTAACCAGCTTCTGCAACCACTGAAGCACAAGTTCTACAGGAAGAAAAGGTATTATCCAATCATTTGATTAAGAACATTCATAATAAGGAGCTTGATAATAATACCATCTACTTTTTAGGGCACAAACACACTATTTTAATGTCAACATAGCTTCAACTTCAACATCCAAACCTTGGGTTGTTAAGATATATCCCACAAGCTTTTAAAAATGACAAAACTTGTCCCAATCAACCGATGTAGTCTTGTTGAATAAGCATTATCACATCACATGAGGAAGCAAACACAGATTTATCAACACTAAAAAGTACTTAATTCCCATCTATTCAGCTCTTTATTTGAACAACTAGACAAAAGCTGTCTCATGGTACTCCTGCCCAGTTCCTAGACACATTTTAGACTTTAACTTGTAGCACACAGACTAGAGTTCACTTTTCTTTCCACGCAGCTCACTGAATATCAGTATAGGAAGCAAGCGGTATCAGTCCTGTAAGTTCAGTGATTCTGTGCACATTTCTGGTGAGGGAACTGACTCAAGGGTGATGACATCTTCACATTGCATTTCCACTGGCACGGCGCTCACTCACTGTCATGTCAAGACTTACTGTCATGTCTTTGCCAGCATTCCCAGCTACAAAACTCATGAGTAGGGTGGAGGAGAAAAATTACAGGACTGCTTCATATAACATCTTTAGCAGGCAGATATCAAAGGATTTGGAATGAGAATTGTGTTTTCCCAGGGCATCATGAACAGATTAGCCAAATGACAATCTGGCACTTCATTTTGTTTGTCTCTATTTATTAGCACTGACGAAAACAAACACCTTTCAGAAATGCCACACAAAAATAAAACACCTTTTAAGCAAAGGGACCAAGGTTACATTTCTCAGTTTACAGAAGTAAGCTCTGAAGAACAACAATGCTGCGGTACCATGACAGATCAAGCACCTCGTCAGTTTTTTGTCTCTCCTTAGAAAACGGGAGGAATGCAAGGTGACTTTTTAAAACCACATCTGCCGGATCATGCGCCCTCCGCGATTTTTCCACCTGCCAAGCGCAAGATGTTGACAGCCCCGAAATTTTACAGCAGGGTGGGTTTTTTTGTTTGCTTCCTTACTTGCTTGCTTTTTTGTTTTAACCCACGAAGCACATGAGGGCACGATTTCGGTCATCACCCGCAAAAAACGTCGAACGTAACTCCA